>NW_028301558.1:10080000-10110000 GCF_042242905.1 Orbicella faveolata | reverse complement strand
CTCCCAGCATTTCCTTTCCCACCCCCCCTACTTTTTTTTGGGCCATTTCTCCCTCCTCTCTATTCTACTCCTCCCCCTTCTATGTCCAATGCCTCTGTTTACTGAATTAAATCCTGAATCTGTGGGTAAATGGGTTATAAGCATGACTATATGATTGTGATCTTGTGAACATTGTGCTGCATTTCTTACAGTGCCTCAAATTCTCTGCCCAGGATTATAAATAAGCACTCTGTTTTGCTGCTTTTAGCCAGTTTGCACAAAGGTCCGGAGAGGGGAGGTGTAACTTTTCATTGACAAGCAAGTCATCTGTTATTAGTGTAATGTATCTATTTAGGATAAATACTGATAGTCACTTATAACATGCTTTGAGGCTGCTAGAATGCAGAAATCAGCATACATGTGTAAACTATGCAATATTATTAGTATGAGGAAGTTCAAAACTGTATAGGTTTGCGTTAAGTTTACACTGAGAAAGAACTACTTCTTCTATACCCACAAACTTACCACCAAACCCACGTTGATTTAGTTCCTCTCCTCTAATTATCACTGGGACAATTCCAAGCTCATCACCAACTTTAGTTATTTCCTGACAAAAATAGATAAACATTATAAACTAATAAATAAATAGTATTTATGGTTGACATAACATTTGTTCTATTAATTTGCCCGTGGAAGAGTGGTGAAACTTTACTGACATTAAAGTTTTAAAAACATGATAGCTATAACTACTGAATCAAAATGTGAAATAAATAATTATCAAAATAAATTAATAATTAAAACTATTAACATTAATTATTAGTCAGCATTTATTTTTTGTTGGTTGGCTAGTACTACTTTGCCTCACCTATCATTATATATCTCAATATATAATATATACAATGTAATATATAATATTTAGAAAACAGTCCTAAGAAAACACACATGCTGATTGGTTAAAATTCGTGTTTCTATAACTTGATGGAAACACAGAACTAGCATGAGCTGTTGACGTAATGATTGCTCGAGCAAAGAGAATTTACACTTTGATAATCAAAGTTAACAAGTTGTTTTCCTTTTTTTCCTCACAGTGTTTTCTAAAAGAAATAGAAAACATGCTCTCCGTGTTTCTATCGAGTTATAGAAATACTCGTGAAAGTTTGGGAGAATTTGAAAAAGCTGTGGAAACACTGGCCTGTGCCTCATGTTCCCACAGCAATTTTCTCATTCTCCCAAACTTCCACTCGTGTTAATTCTATAACTGGATAGAAACACGGTACATGTTTTCTATTTCTTAAATAATATATAATATATAATACATAATACAAAATACATAATACATAATTATACATAATATATAATATACATAATATATAATAAATTCCAACCATATTTTTTGTATTCACCTGAACAAAGGCACTCGTGTGCATATCTTGGCATGGCATATCTACCAATCGGGCACTGAGACGGATGCTTTCTGCAACTGCACTCATACATTCCACATCTTCACTTGTAATTGGTGAGTCATTTTTTCCAACAAGAACAAACTCAATCGTTACTGTTTTGGGCATCAGTTTAGCCTTCGAAGACTTTCTAGAAAAAGTTGGGAAAGCCCTAGCAATGGCACATGCTGAGGCAAAAGCATCACTCCTTTCACAGACAACCTACAAAGATAAGACCATTAGGTAAAGAACAATAAAATCATTGTGTTAATTAAAAGTCATTTGAACAGTGCCATTTAATTAAGAAACAATTAATAATGCCATTAAACTGTTAGGCTCAATACAGTAGTTAAGTTTGAACATAGGGGCTGCTTACATGATACTGGAATGACTTTGATTCTGGAACAAGTTCATTCCATCCCTATATAGTTCTCTGTATCTCTTTACATGGTTCCAAGTTGAAATTTCATTTCCTTACAAGTCATTCTGGTTTTTTTCAATCCAAATAAAATTCTCATTCTGGTATGAAATTTCAATCTGTCATCATGTAAAGTGAAAATGAACTTCGTTCTGAAATGAAAATTGCAAACCGTGTAGTATGGGGTGGTGCATGTGTATTGTTTTTAAGATGGTGGAGAGAGAAGGTCAGGAAGTTATTTTTAACTGAAAGGGATTGTGCCATGTGAATGCAGTGCAAGCTTCATTCTGGAACGAAACTCATTCTAGAATGACAGTCACTCCAGAATCATGTGAAGCCAAGGCTGGTCAACCTCCATTAACCTATTGTACAAAATTTCAGGTTTCATGGTACATGTAGGAATTCAAAAAAAAAAAGAGAAATGCAATTTTATGAATCAGGGCACAATATGGGATTAGTCACCTTGTTCACGGGCAAAAATCCTTGATATGGAATGTATAAGAAGTACACCCTACCATGACATAAAATCTAAGAAAAAAAAATATTAATCACTGCTGAGAGAATCTACTCACCACAATGCAAGCATCACCACCAGGAAGATGGCTACACACAAGCTTGTGTAGGAAATGAGGATGTGAAGGGGAGTTATGCCGACTTGCTGCAACAGGCAGGGCACCGATAATGACTTGATTCAACCACACTGGATATGCGTCAGAACCAGTCATGGTGTGAAGCACAAGATTAAATGTCTGGGAGAAATCAGACAACTTTATGATAAGTGTGCAATTATAATAAGTCAATTATTAATCTAAAAGGCATGGTGGCTTAATGGTTTGAACAGTGGATTCTGCACTGAGGCATCGACGGGACACGGCAATGAACTAGCATCCCATCTGGGGAGGAGGGCATCGGGAGAAACAGTCAGTCCTATTAGCTTCATTCCATAGAAAATAGGATAAACTCCAGTAGCATGGGCTGGCTAGCTTGAACTACACTTTACCTTATAATTGGAAAGATCGTGACCTAGGTAACTATAGCCTCTTTAACTAACTGCAAGAGATATATGGCTCTGCTTGGAGATACTCAGAAGATTACAGTATGGCTCACTCAAAGGACCTGCCCAAAAATTGGTTTTCCTTTGCACCCTGCTGGTACTTGTAGTGCGTGAAAAGCGATGAGGGAAAAAATGATGTCTGTGAAGCATTCAAAGTAACTGACAGACAATTTATGTCATAAGTGAATTTATGAATAAATCTACATTGTTGCAAGTAAACATGACACAAGACAGTGGCGGATCTAGGGGAGGGGCCCGGGGGGCCCGCCCCCCCTTATTTTGGGTGAAAAAAGAAGAAATGACTGAAGGAAGAAAGGCCGGCAGGGCAAGTAAAACAAAACTGCCCCCCCCCCCCCGCTCCTCCTTAACTCAAAGCCTAGATCCGCCACCGCAAGAATTTTGTTATAATGCTTTTCACAAGGACAAAAGACGTATTTTCTGCAAGCTGTTTTGAATTAATAAAACCATATGAAGTGTTATTAAAAACTTTGACAAAAAATTAAAATGGAGCATTTTATTACTCTATTTTAAACTGATTGTGATCGAAGGTTGTGAAAAGCACGTAGACTGTACTGTTTGGAAAGGTCTGACTTCTGCAGCAGATAAAATTTAAAAGGACAATAATATCTGTAACAATAGTGCATGTAATCTTGCAAGCTTATATATCTCGGGCGATTTACAGTTGCATAATAAAAGAGAGTTGTGGGCAAATCTGAACTGATCTATAAATAAAGGTAAACTTAAGCTTATTCAAAAATTAAAATTGAAAATTGAATTGTGCTTATCAAATTATGAACTTCAGTTAATAACAATAGAAAATTACTTCGTACCTCAGAGTCGACTCTTCGCGACAGTTTTTCTGCAAAATGATCAAATGACACAGCTTGAATGTGCCGTGGTTGTCCAATAATCAAACATCCTTGGACTTGAGGATCAAATGAAGTTTTCGTCGCGGAAAAAACAAGAGTAGTTTCCGCCATTTTGAGATCGTCCTTGATAGGGAGAAAATGCCCGCTGAGACACAATCCTCGTAACGCAGGCCCAACTCAGGTCAGCTCAGCCGCTTCAGTCACGAATCGAGAATGGGAATATTGTCACTTGTTCAATGAAGGAAATCGAAAATTTCAAGAGAAATAGTTTGGAATGGTTAAAAATGCAACATTAAAATTCAGAAATTAGTTCTTTTGTCCGACCTTCTCTAACCCGCAAAATCACGAATCCCGCGCGCAAGTTCCCGTGAGTGGTCAGCGGTATTAAAAAAGCCCGCGAAAGATCTGCGAAATCTCTGCGAAAGAAATTTATGTATATGCTACGAAGAAGCCACAGCTTTTTATCGTGTCAGATCAGATTAAACATGGACAGGTTTTTCCTGTTTCTTGTAGTCCACGATGATGATCCTGCGACTCAAGAAGGCAAGATGAATTCAACAAATTTATTAGTCATTTAACAGTTCCGGTTAATTAATAGCTTTGATGAGTCTCATTTCAGTTTGTTTGGAAGAATACTGATACTGAGGATGTTTGTTTTGATGACATGATTGTTGTGTATAGTCCTTGGAAAAAATTTCTTCACCCTCAAGTTGGAACATATGCTTTAGTTCAAGTTAAGCTTGAGCTTTCCTCTCTGTTTCTTGTACCGTAAAATCTGTGTCAATATGATCAACAACTTGGTTATTCGTTGAAAGTAGATTGAGCTTAACCGCTCTGGAAAGTGGGAGAGCAGTCTGGCAGATGGAACCTCTCTAACCCCTTGCAACAGAAAAGGGCCAGTGTTGAGAGAAGATGATTGATTGATTGATTGAAAATTTATTTGTCAAAGTCCTTTAGTCCATAAGTGGTGAGAATCTGCTGAGATGTCCTTGGGAAATATCAAGTGCCCTGCGTGTGAATTTCTTTTCATTTAATAGAAACAGAAAATCAGGAAAATTTCTCTATGTTACTGTGCACTGACACTTAGTTCCTTGCTATGTTCTAGGCTATTGCCAATGCCCTAAAGATGGGATTCCTGGTCTTCAGAGCTTGGTTAAAGATCTTGTTTCTTGTCATGATGAGAGTGAAAATTCAAGCACAGATCTTGATAATGCTCAGTCAATGTTGTTTGGTGAGTACATGTTCCTGACATTGATATTGGGCTCTTGAAGCAATTCATGACTGAAACGTGAGCATATTACAGTGGAACCCTGTTAATCTGGTCACCAACGGGAGACAAAAATCTGGCCATATTAACAGGGTGGCCATATTATAGGGGTTCTTTAAACAAGGAAATGAATGACTGAGCTTTTGTTCAGAGCAGAATAAAGTAGCTGTAACTACGAGGTGGCCATTCTACTGTTTTTCTAAATTTCACCTGAAATTCCATGGACTTCATCATGATGTCCTCTCATTGGGCCAGTGGGTGCTTACTGCATGGACTTGGTACTTATGGTTTACTTACTCACCAGGGTAAGACTTACGTAACTGGGTCAAGACATCATTTTTGAGACATGTACAAAATGGAATGGTTGGTTACTTTATTATTTTCTACAATTATAAATGCATGTAGATGAACAACATTAAATTTCATTTCAATTCTTTGTTGTTCTATTTTGTTCTGCAAAATCCTGTAATTTTAAAATGTTCAGCTAAGCTAGATTACACGTCATGACCCTGTGTTGTAAATGACATCTTTGACCTTATTTGAACTTCCTCCCTTTTTTTCTTACATGCAGATCCTCTTTTGGCTTTAAAGAACTGGACACCTACTATTCATTTCAGTCTTGTTGAGGATAAGCAATTTTCAAATCAATTTGAGGTGATTTTAATTTGCTTAACACTATTATTGGGTGGAAAATGGCAATTAGCAACAAATCACATGACACTTAACAAGTATGAGCCAAAAGCACTCTCATTTTATATAACTATTTGCTTAGTCATTATCACCCTCATATGCCGTGATGCCAGCATACGCTGAAGCCAGATTTCTGGTGATTCAAATATTAATTTTAAAGACGGTGCCTACTAAATACAAAGGTTTTTGCGCCAGGCTAGGACCATGTGGAAAAAGTAGATCTTTGCAAGGGCTATTGGAATCCACCAAGAAAAATGGGGGTAGCCACGCATTTTTTGAGACAATTAGCCTTGAATCTCAAAATGCTGACATTGGCAATTTTCTGAAAAAAGAAGAAAAGGACATTTCTTCACAGATTTCCTTACAATTTTCCTTTACATATAGAGAAGCAAACAAATTTATAAAGATCTTAAAACTGCATGGTACATGGTAACATAAAAACCCTTTTTTGCAACAGTGCCCTTAGCATCTCTGACAGCCTTCCTCTGGTTCAGCTAAAATATAGTCTAAACACCTTTTACTCACAACCAAAAACCTAATCACGTGTTGAATAGTTTTGCCACTTTCATTTCATAACATAAAATGTAGGGGTAACCACATGTTTTTCTAAGTTATTCATCTTTTTTGAGATTTATGGTGTGTGCTACAGTTTTCCTGCCACCTCCCCAGTAAGTCAAACATTTGCAAATCTCGCGCTTGTTTTGCGTGAGCACTATGCCATCGGCAGGAACATTTTTGCAGTTGGATTTCAGTATAATTTTTGCCAGATAACAGCTAGTTTTTCAGCTGATAGATGTTAACAGTTAGTGATTAGCGATATGCTGCTCTTCTGGTGTTTCTGGTTAAAGTACTTGTACAGGCTCATTAAACTTGATTTGGTCACAGTAGGAAAATTTTGCTCTCATTTTAGTCGTCAGTACTTAGTAGCGTAGTTGATTGCGTCAATGTCAACCCCAGCGTGCGCATGGCACTTAAACCATGTCTTGTGCGATGCACAGAATGTGTGCGCACTAACAAAAGTAGGCACTGTCCTTAAGAGAAGTTTCCCAGAGTCTACAGCAAAGGACTGGGATCATGTGTACTGACAGCACTGCAGTCAAGTATCGATTGATACCCTCGATTGACCCTCGATCGTTATGCGATCTGTTAAATACTGAGAAGCCCTCCGATGGTTTCTAAAAGTCATACATGACACGATCGACACTCCATTGACACCTTGGTTGACACTTGATCAACACTCCATTGCCATCTTGGTTGACAGTCGTTTGAGAGTCGACTAATTTTTGATCGATTCATATTAGTTGGTCGATACTCGGCCGGCTATAGACCGACTGTTGATCAAGTGTTGACAGAATGTTGACCAAGTATCAATTGGGATTTTGATCAGGTATTGATCGAGATGTCGATCAAGGGTATCGATTGAGGGTATCGATCGAGACTCGACTGGGGATGCCTGTAGTACACATGATCGAAAGACTGAAGGATTTGGGACTGTGAGCATTGCTAAATATAATTTAATACCATGTGACTTGTAATTAATGAATTCATTTTTAGTTCAATGCTGTGTACCATGGGGTTTCCTTAAGGAAAAGGCACCAAACAAATTGACTGGCTAGGGTGCAAAGAAAACATTTTTCTTAGTCTTGCCCTTCAGGCGATCTCTATCTACAGTACTATGATGTACTATCCCATAAATCATTCTTACTACATGTATCCCCAAAAAGATCTCTACTTGTACTACTGTAATACCGGTAGTTTTGAATTTCTGCAATTGAAATTTTCCTAAGCAACTTCACTTGCCCATTCAGCTAGTAAAGGACAGAATCCACTATCCTGACTGGATAATCCACTAGTCCCAGGCTATCGGCCAGCACTTTCTTTCCACACTGTAACTAGGGAAGGGGCTATGGGGGCTATGGGTTAAGGTTGAGAGGTAAGGTAAGCCAGGTAAGCCTGAATAGCTCTCTGGCCAGTCAGCCTGAATGGAGCATGTGTACTAAAGGCATCCACAGTCGAGTGTCGATTGATACACCCAATTGAACCGCAATTGACTCTCGATCTGGAACTAGTTGCAGGGCAAAAAATTCTTGTAACTGTATGTAAGAAATCAAAATCAAAATTGTGAGTTCAACAGGTAAAGTTCAAGTTTGACTGAGGTGTCAACGGAGTGTCAATCAAGGGCATCTATCGAGGGTGTCAATCAGCACTCGACCGCGGATGCCTTTAGTACACACGATCTGCCTGAATAATGCTCAGGTTACTGACCCTGCTTACAGTTAGCTCTCAACAATGATAATGATAATGGCAACACCCTAAGCTCCTACCTTTCACCCCTCACCTGTCAACCTGCCAGCTGGCTGTGAAAAAGATTTTTCCAGCCTGTAGGCCCTGTAATGGAGATTATTTCTTATGAAGAAGTTCACTTCAAAAATTGGCTTGGCTGTGAATAACAATAATATTGCCTTCCTTTTGAAAACCTTTATGAAGCCACCTGTGTTCATGTAAATGTTACCAAGCGATCTAAGTTCTTCATTTGTTACTGATAGTAAAAGTACATGTAGATGTACTATAATACTTCTGATTGAAGATGACGTCTATAGAAAAACATTTTTAAATGCTTGCATATGACATTTCATTGTCATCTTGGTGCCATTCAAGAATGAAATTTTTATTGGAAACGAGATGCTACCAAAATATATGAGTTTTAATACATGTGTGTCTTTTAAAATATTTTAATAGCGTTGTTTTTATTATTTGCTGCAAAGTACTTGCTGTGTCTTTTTTCAGTGTTTTTCAAGATGGCATACAGGAGAATATCTCAAGGAAGTATTGAGACTACTCGAAAAGCCAGTTAGTCCTAGGAATCAGAATCCTGTTGATGTAAGGTACCGGTACTGATTGATATTTCCCTATAAGTATGCACTTTTTGCTGTGCATGTTGGAGGGTACTGGTGGATGCCCCATGTTCGATTCATCTAAGTCCGTCAATACTTGGCCGACTATTGACCGACTGTTGATCAAGGGTTGATAGAGTACCAATTGGGATGGTGATCGAGTATTGATTGAGATGTTGATCAATAGTATCAATCGAGAGTATGGATCGACACTCGACTGTGGATGCCTTTAGTACACATGACCCGCGTTCATCAACTAATTACATAAACTTCTTTAACACCTCTAGTAGAGCTTTACATGTATGCCAAGCTAACCCAGCTATAGGGAGCTTGAAAAAACCACGTTGGTAACAGCAATGGCAACATCGCTAAACAAAAGATTTATGAGCAGAACAATGGCTGTGCACATGCGTTATAATTCTTAGTTCATTTCTTTGCCGTCCTCTGCAAAACAGCAGCGTAAAATGACCAAATTCTGCATTGTCTGGAGAATGTGAACCACCACGGCTAATTTTTTAAATTTTTGTTTCGAGTTAATCGATGTGTCCTAGATTCAGTTTCATGATGGCTTTGACAGTGATAGACAAATTAAATGACTCTAGAGTACCACGAGGTTCATAGGTAAAATATAAACCCATTTTTTAATCGACGCTGTCCTCGATGTCGCCATTGTGGTTTCTTAAGCTCCCTAATATTCAAGCAACACCAGACAATAAAGAAAACAAAAGAATGAGACTGGAATTTGGGCAAATTAATCTTTCTTACAAATTTAGGTTGAGTGGTATGTGTAGGTCAGCATTGGCAAATAGCCCCATCAGCAGTTGTGACAATTGCCTGCCTTACAAGACACATGACTGTTAATTTTTACTTTGTTTATTAAAACTGATCCAGGCCCCATTGGTTTGTAATAAAACTTCTCTTGCTCCTAAATAGTTCTGATAGTGATGCTGAAATTTCTGAAAGACTACACCAGCTTGCAGATGGTTTACCAGATCAAGGTACTTCTGTTCAGTAATTTATGAATAGTTCTCCAAAATTAAGTGATACATAAATTAAAAATCTATAATTTAATTAATTATTATATTTAATTATTTAATTAATCATATCTTGTTCCTACTATTTACTAACTCCACACAAGAACATCAACCTTATTAATTATGTACTAAACTGTTATTAATTTATTGTTTTTTATACAAATTTGGTCATTGCTTCTTGTAATGTTGTAAAATTGTACAGAGTATTGAATTCCCTACACACATTTGTATATAAATAATGAATAAATAATCACTTTATTTAAAGATGGGAAAAAGAACTTTTAAAACAGTGTGGGAACTGACAATAGGTTTATTCCTAATGCATTCAATATTCATGTTGCCAGTGATTTTTTTAACTTACTGTCTTTTAGGCAATGTTTAACAACGGGCCAATAATATAACTGTAATTTGTTATTTTATTAGCAGGAGTTCCCATTGATGTCTTTTGGTTCATTTGTGGAAAGATCAATGTGCCAATCAGGTAATTTTATTTAATTTATAAGGATGATAATATTTTAAACATTTCAATTTCTGTCATTAATGTTTTGATCTGACCTCATTATTTGTGAACTGTGGTTTTCCTACCAAAAATTTGCTTTGTTTCTTACTTCTTCAAGGACAGTTAACCTGCATTTGAAGAATTATAAATCATTTCTTGACAATTAAAATATTATGTGACGTAAACTGATTAGGATATTATTCACTTTTGAATGGTTCAGGTCCCATCTGCACCTGTTTGGAGCATTAAAGCGCTTGCAGCAATGGCATAATGCCAACATAACTGTTCTTTGCAGTAATGAGTTTGACAGGTAAACTTTTGTTGCTGTTCACTGAGATTTGCTATGAATTTAATTGAGCCTGTGTAATGCATATGGATGTGATAGTGATCTTGTTACTTTCTACACTTAGTGGGATGACTTGTCAGTGAATTTTTTTACCAAAAAGAAACTGTAAATACGGTAAACTTTTTGGTAGAGTTTTCATTGTTTTCAATAGTGATGGTTTGCGACCAATCCCAAGAGATACATATGACAGAGGTTTGGCATCCATGTTCGATGACACTAAATGAATTCAAAGAAAAAGTCTGCATACCAGCCAAGTGGCCCATTAGGCTGGAACTTAATATCTCCAGTTTCTGTATCATAAAGCAACTAGGAGTATTTCTACTCCCCCCTGGATGGGATGCTAGTTCTTCACAGGGTTACCCCCAACATTAAAAATTTGTCAAACGAGAGAAACTTATCAGAAATATTTTGTCAATGCCATCCAATATTGCTGTATCTGAGGTGAAAACCAAGATTCACAAACAAACGAAAACTTCTCAGAACTGTCCAGTGGCTAGGTGCTGACTAGTTAACGAATTTGCATTAACTGATTGTGATCTAGCAACATGATAGTGTGGATGACTTAAGATGAAACATCAAAATTTCAACAGCGCTTTTGATAATTTTTATTTATTTATTAATTAAACATCTCTCCTGTGTTATTGAAGGAATTCCTTTATGAAGTCTTGGCAGAATAGTCTGAAGTTTTCAATCTCACAGCTAAACCAAAATGATATCACTACAAAACTATTTAATCCATCAGTTGAATGGCAAGGTTCTCTGATCTTTGGTGAGGTAATTTTATTTTCATATTTTTTTCTTTGTTCCTTCTATTTGTGCTACTTCTTTTATGCAAATCTCTATTTACCAAAACAATGCACTCTTTACATGTAGTTCTTTTGTTATTGTCATCCCAGGGTCAAACACGAACTGAACTGCCAGGATTCAATTTGTGTTTTGAAAAGAGCAAGAAGAAGATGGAACCCAGTTTCAGTTTGTCTCAATGTCAAGAAAAAAGGTTGTAGCACCTTTTCATTATTTTAATATTATTGCAAAATAACTGTAGTAATAGTTACTATAGTTTATTGTTATTCATTCTTGGAGTCAAATTGAAGACCTTGGTTCCATGTCTGTCACTAATAATATTTTAACATTGTTTTTTCATTGTGGAAGTTTATTTGAGTGATTGTCATGTGAACTTAATTCACTGGACCTCTGTAATATTGCAGGTATTTAATTTCAAAAAGTCTAGAATAATAGAATAATTCTGTTTGTACCACAATGAAAAGGTTACTTGAAACCATTTACGTGTGGCCATTAAACAATTTCCATATTTATGTTACAAGGGGGAGTTTCCTTAGAAATATCAACCAGGGCTTTGTTGCTTTAATTTGTATACAGACCTTACTGAACAAGACCATGCTTAGTCAGCACGTGGTTGTACTGTATTGTATCTCACAATGTATTTTTATTGACAATCTTCCTGGCATTATAATTAGCTTTCTCATGTTTTACTTTCTCTTCTAGAAAGGAGAAAAGTTCCACTTATGTTACAGTCTTCATGGCATTGGCTTTCTCATGTTTTACTTTCTGTTCTAGAAACGAAAAAAGTTCCACTGATGTTGCAAACAGTCTGCACATTGCACCTGAGATAACTATCCTCTGCAAAGTTCAGAAGCACACTGTTCCTTTCCACATGTTTCTGCCAGTAAGACTAGGACTGTATCCTTTTCTGTATTAGACCTGTACTTACAGGGACTTCAAGGCGGGATTTTATTTCGGCAACGAATGAATCATTTGGACTTAGGCTTTATTAGAAGCTAATCTCTATTAAGCCTAGATCTCACACTGCCAACTCGAAAGAATATCTTGAGAGCTGATTGGTTACCACTGTATTAGTGACCTTATGATTGAATTTCAGGCCAGCGTGCAGTGAGTGTTTAAAAACTCTCACTTGACTATGAATGGCATTCCATTTTATTACTGGTAAGTCTATTTTGTTAAGGATTGACCACTGAGACTCGAGTATACACTCTACTGAGCAGTTACCTTTCATGCCATTTTAAGACTTGAAATTTTCACAAACATTTGCAATGAGGTACACAGGAGGCAGGCAGAAGAGAGGGGAATATTTATGTTCTATTCTCATAGCATGCTGAATTTGTGTCAAAACAGAAACAAGGTCTTCGGCAGCTGCCTAAAATAGTTTAAATTATGTGCATGCAAACTAAACGTGATGAAGTTTCCTTGACTGGTGTTGTGTTGAATACTAAGTAGCCTGAATTGCTTATCCACCAAACTTTCCGCAAGACTTGTTGAATGGCTTTCTTTTGAAAATAACAAGGTAAGTTTCATTGCATTTTAGTAATCAAATTGGCACATAATACTGTCATTTATTTGCTTTTCAACTGAGAGAGAAATGTTGAGCTTCTAATTTAATGATCCTGATCAAGGTATTAAATGGTTACAAAGGGTTGGGAGCTGAAGGTTAAAGGGGTTAAGTCTGCATACAAGCCAAGTGACCCATCAGGATGGAGGTTATCCCGGTTTCTATAACTTGAAGTGACTAGGAGTACTTCTACTCCCCCCCTGGATGGGATGCGAGTCCATCGCAGGGTTACCCCAGTATTAAATTTGCTGGTACCTATTTGTACAACTGGGTGGAGAGAGACACTGTGAGAGTAAAGTGTCTTGCCCAAGAACACAACTCAATGTCCCCGGCCAGGGCTTGAATGCAGATTACTCAATCCGAAGTCAAGTGCAAAGTACCTACTTAGTAGCCTCCTGTCATCTGGGATTCTCAACTTTGTTAGTGTATCTGTAAATAACGAATTTCTCTCTGCAGAACATCGCCTTGATTGGAAGCTTACGGCTTGTTGCTCCATCAAAACACTGCTCGAAAAGAAATAACAAAGAAGCTTGGTTTGATTTTGTTAAATCTGAAGACCATTTGGGTATGAGTTGATTCCATTAGACATATTTCTGCAGCTGTTAGAATAAGTAAGGCCATCCCCTTTTTTTCCTCTGTTTAACGTCGTCCGACCGACCCAGATTTTCGCGTTTTCAAAAAAAAAAAAAAGTTACACAGAAGGCAATGAAGGCAATGACTCATTATTTCAAACAGTTGTCACTTTAATCTGAAACATAAGCAATTTTTTACCTTACAGATTTTTAGTTTTTCCCTGTTCTCGTTTGATTTTAACGACGTCGACTTTTTCATGCCTCAATTGCCGCGATGTTGACTTTGTAACCACACCTTGTTGTTTCCAGGCTCCACGGATATTATGCTGAGGTACCGGGCCTCCTAGCTCCAGACTCCTTTTCCAATTAATATTTTATTTGTGTTTTTTTTTCCTTTTCCGACCGACCGATCCAAACTCAGAAAATGCATTCGACAATAAACGAAAAAAAGAGGGGATGGCCTAATGAAAACAGCTATATATAACACAACATGCTAAGCCCTTCTGCGATGAACAAGATAAAATTCAAAATTGATGGAAGCCCCAAAATAATAGATTAAAAAGGTAGAAGAACATTATCCTTAAGTAGAATCAATAAACCAAAACAAAATGAGAATGGCCAACATTGGAGGAAAATTACCATGGATTATGAGGGACAGACCAGAAGCCTTCAGGACAAATGTTTGGCTTTTACTATCCCAAACTAAATGACACTGAACCTCTCTCTAGAACAGGGGTCAGAAACAACTTTATTCTATATGTTTTGCCCGTGTAAACAGACGTCTTTCCTTGCATGGTCAATCTTCCTCCACTTGAGAGACGCCCAATACAACCTCCTTCCCATCTCTTCTTCTCATACGCGTGAGCTGGAGGGGCAGGAAGAAGAGAGATCCTGGGAACGAGGCATCGCCTGATGACATTGAAACTAAAACATTCCATTCTGATGACGTAGTACCGCAGAGATCCGTGTCTGATTGGTTGATACTTACACCTGAAAATTTCAAACCCAGCAAGAACCCAACAAAGACACTAGACAGGTCTTTGTGGAGTTACTGTATTTCAACAAAGTAGAATTGCTCTAGTCGAATTGCAGCCTTCATCTTTCCGGAGGAAAACTTGAGCGCGCCCAGGGGGATATTAGTTTAGGAAGGTTCGGCCTTTGGTTGTCTCTTATTTGTTATTTATTTATGTTTTTTTTAATTAATTATCTTTATTTGATTGCCTTTTATGAAATAATTTCAGCTGCCATCAAAGTGGATTCTAAAGCTGGAGAAGATGACAGAGAGTCATGCAGGCGTGTGTGTCTTATATGTGGAAATACTGAGAAAGAACTGAGTGTGTATGTTCTGAGACCACCTGAACATCTGAATGGCTGGATACAGCATGACTTGTCCACAATGCATTCTTCACTCCTTATTTCAAATGATCAAGAAGGTGAAAAAAATGTAAACGTTTGTCTTATACTAAAAAAATGTAGCTTTCGCTTATACAAGAAGGTGTGAAGAAGACACTTTCCCTTTTTCTTATCCTTTGACGTTTTATACCTTTCTCTCTCGTGTAAATACCATATCAAATAGTCATTAAATCGTAATAATATTTATAATGACAAATCCACTTTTCCTTCCATCATCGTGTTGCCTGTCTGTCCATGGCGCCTTTCACTTTTCGATCTGATTGATAACGATTTGAGAAGCTCACTAAACTTTGGAATAAAAATTAAACAGTGGCAGCAATGACAGTAGCACTAATGATAACATACTTTTATTACAAGAGCTTCAAGCAAAAAGGAAGCTGTGTTTTGTGTAATTTAAGTGTCCATAAGGCCTACAGGGTTTTTGTGATTTTAGTATCTCTATAACATCTAAAACTGTATTCAAATCAGAAAAATGAATTCCGATGCTTTTTTTGGCCTGAAATCAAGCTTTAAATTTCCCGCTTTGGCCACGCCCAATGAAGTTGACCGCGTAATGAAAGATTGGTGATGAATGAAGTCACTTCAGGAACATCTCAAAGCTTCGTGTTTTTAATTTGCTTGCTTGACGACCGCATTGTTTCACCAACTTCGGTTTATTTGTTTTTTGTCGACGAAAACTCCTAACCACTACTGAAACAACAGTGACCTAAACTAGCACGATTTGACAATTTTTGACTTGACTTCACGACTCATTCAGAAACCCAGACCCTTTTTTTGCACTGACTCACGGTCAACTTCATTGGACGTGGCTGAAGCGGGAACTTTAAAGCTAGATTTTAGGGCGTTAAAATGTCGGAATCCAATTTTTTTTCTTAGAATACCTTTCTACACAATATAGAGATACCAAAACTACAAAAACCCTGTTGGCCGTATAGACACTTTAAAGTTTTTCAAGGCATTATACCTTGGTGTTTATTTGATGTCGAAGTGTCATTAATTATAGGAAACGGGATAAAACCGTTTTGGAAACATTGATTGTCTTTAAAATGTCAAACGAACCGACGGACCTTATTAATTTATTTTAATTTATTTTTTTAAACAACTTTTAACTTTATGTTGATTTTAATAAAGTTGTATGACATGTGTATTTACTATGTACTTTTATTGTAGTGGGAGGACCCTTAAGATTTCCAGATCTGACAGATAGGTTTTTGGAAACAGAACAGAATTTGACTGAGGTCTTACTGCGCATGTTACAGCAAGAACTGAGTGAGTAACAGAATTTCCCATTTCAAATGCAGTAGAATCCCGATTTCTCGAACCCTCATCTTTTAGAACCTCCCGATAACTCGAACCAAAAGTCGTTCCCCCTTCTCAGTCGAACACTGTCATTTTAACCCCGATTTCGCGAACTATCCGATTTTTCGAACTAATTTTCGTTTCCCTTCGAGGTTCGAAAACCTAGGGGTTCCACTGTATACATTTAAGAACGGACTGGATAGCGTTTTTTCAACTTGTAATAAACCTAAATATCATTCAAGTCGGTGTTGTTATATTTTCAAGCCCCCCTTTTTTGCGAAATGATCATTCCTCTTCTTCCTTTCGGCTATATCAGCTTGATCTCTATCTCTCAAACTGACGTCACCAGTTGATGTCACGTTACGCTTTGGCCGCGTATTCGAATGCCATTTTTGAAGGTAAAATAGCTGATCTTTGCACATTGGTAAAATCAACATTTTGTTTCTAAGCTTCTCAAATTTTGGAATTTTGCATTTCAAACAGCGTACTTTAAAATTATGTTCATATTAATTTCGCTTCATTGTCACATTAAACATTTTCATGTATGTCTTTTTGCAGAAACTTCAGATGACTTACTTTCAGCTAACCCTACTCCTGACATTGTGGATCAAATCATATCAGAAAAATGGAAGTTCTTGAGAGAGCAAAGGTAACTGATATAAGCGCATAAACCGTGACAGCAATTTCGAGTTCTCTTCCGAGCGTATAATGCCTTCGTTCGGTTAAAATGTTATTGAAAAGCTCGGTGGCTCTTCAATTTTGGCTGTGTTCCATTGTTGTTTTAAGGGTGCAACTCTCATATTCCAATCACGGACATTCAATTTGCAAGTTCTGTTTGGTTAAACCTCTGCAAAAGTAAACTAGGGGAAATGCTATCTTTATTGTTCAATGGACAGACAAACAAATTTCACGTTAGATTTTTGCCAACAAATGACGTCATGTTGCTTAGCGACATCCTGGTAAATTATCGGAGATCGGGGGTACTTACCATTTACATGGGAAAACCGGAAATTCCAGTTGGAAAATCAAATGGTTCGCGCCATTCCATTTGGGAAGCTTCAGAAAATATGGGATGTGATTTGAGGTGATGCTATTTTTCTGATCTTTTTAGTCTCTCTGGCTGATGTGGATATACTTTATAACAATTCCCTCTCCCGCAACGTCAAATTTCATTGTTTAATGTTTATGCCTGAAATTTCCAACCGGATGGTTTTTGTAAATGGTAAGCACCCCGGATTCCGATCAAAGTGACCGAGTCTATGTGGATAATGCTTTGGAGTCTCATTAAACATGATCCAAGGTTTAGAAATCTCACTGGTATGGCTTGATTCAAATACATTCTTTCTTTTTTGTAAGAATACGTTTTATAAGAATATCGAGGCTGACATTTGCGATGAGACTGAGATTTTGAAAACGATATAATTTAGTTGTATTGAAAGTTCGTAAATACAATACAGTTATATGTTTTTAATTAAACCGTATAAAATTCTTCTTGTATCTAAATGGTAAAACTAGCCAAAAAGCAACGAAAACAGCATTAGCCGTGCGTTCGATGCTGACTGACACTTCTACAAGAAGTTATGTGCGTCATATCAAGCTTTAATACCTGCAGGCTGACTCCAAAATTACTTGAACACCATCCAGACACCAAATACATTCGAAAACAGAAATGTCATGCGTCATAATCTAACAATATTCACATGAACAATTTCAGCCTAAAATCGGCAGGAAAATAAGAATATTCAGCCTCGCCCAGAAAACAATATTCCCATGAAAAAGAGTGTATGTTGCAGTTCACCTTGACTGTGAAGGCAACGAGGGCATTGCACTGATTTGAAGTGACGTTTTAAGCGAGTTGCTGGCCTTGTCTTTCACTCGACGTTTTAATGCGACGTATTATGTATTATAAAGTTAGGTCTCAGCTGCTACGTTTGCAAACAAACTGCTTGACCATGATATTTACGTTTTGGCATACGTACTTGAAAAGAAGGGCTTCGTTTCTGGTACAGTCAGGGCGTGGAAAAGTAAAACAGAGGGAAAACCGTCAAAGATGCGAGGAAGGAAAACAAATACTAACAAAATGAGTAAGTTGCTTAGAATTTCAATCAAGCTTCCCTGTGAAAAGTTTGTGATTCTGGCGAATGATCCATTTAGATAATATATGTCCTATAAATACCGTCTTCTAAGTACCCCCAGTAAATCAGTGTCGTACTGATATGTTATTGCAGGGAAAAGTTGTTTCGCGATGGGAAAACACGTCAACTCGAGGCTGTTAAGAGGGAAGTTTTACTTCAAGGCTTGTCAGGTGATATGCCTTCAATGTTAAATATGTTAACTAGCGTAAAATCATTTTCTTTTGAACTACATAACATCATTTAAATTTGATGCCGAAAACATCGACTAGTGCAAACTTTTGTTATCAGACTAAGACCTTTTTACGTCCTTAATTTAGCTTTAGCTTGCGCTAAAGAAAGCGCATGCGAGTCGGGCAGGTGGGCACCGGGCAAATCGACCGGCTGAGGCCGATTTTGCCCGCCTGGTTTAACCACCTCGAGGAAATTTTCGTTCAAAGTTAGTTCAAAACGTTTTGCCTGCTTGTGAAAACCAGTTGCCTTCTTGTTGAAAACGTTAATGAATCCCCTGGCTCGGAACACTCCATAAACAGTGTGAAACGCTAGTGTTTTTTTTTTTTCTGTTAAGATGTTTAAGTGGAAACAGAAGCATATCAACTAGGTGATATGCTTCTGGTTGAAACCATACTAAGCTCTTTCAAAGCATTGTGGATAGAACATCCATTATGTGGTGTGGTTCTCGTTCTCGCACGGTGTGAAAAAAGTGTTTAAGGAACTGAAACTATAAATGCAAATGTCACTTTACCTAATGGTGTAACACGGGAGAACTCTTAAGAACTTGTTATAAGGTATACGTGCATCAGGATAGAGTTGAAAGTTTGGTTTCAGAGCAAAGCGGAGAACCAACAACGAACTCAACTCATATTGATGAGAGGCGAGCGCTACCCCGACTTTCAAAAGATCTTCAAAATCTTGAAAAAGAGGGGTTTAAGTTATGCTTTTTTTAAGTCGACCATCTGTTATTGCCCTCTTTAGTTTAATTCCAGATAAAATTTATTTGCATTTTGTGTATGATTTACAGAAATACCTTTGTCTCCAAGTAAATGGCCTGAGAGAGCTTGGCTCATTAAAACTGATCCAAACACAAGGTAAAGCAATTTTACTTTTGATTTTATTTGATTCCTTACAAAAGAGCTGCTTAGGGTAGCCTAGGTAGCTTGGTTTTTAGATTTTTAGTCTCTCTGCTCCTTATAACAGGATATCTGAAAATAATCAAAGCGTTGTTAGATTTATTCTCGTGTTAACAACGTACTGGGGTTCATTTGTATTAAGATTCACGTCAGACAATCGTTCAATGTGCTCTGACACTTTAAAAAAACTACCTGTGTTGGTGGGACCGTTTAACTCGACAAATGATTAGTTGGAGGCAAATGAGTAGCAGGAGTCAGCGTGGGGGACTGGTTAGGGCGCCGGACTTGATATCTCGACGTCGCGGGTTCAAGTCCCCCTCAGACCACTAAGCTGAAGTTGTTTCTCGGTATGTAGACCCTAGTTCAACTCCTTGGTCATGCTGATAAATAGCCAACTGGTCTGCCTCCCGCCAGTTGAGATTTAGTTGATATATTAGTTTCTTTCAGTTTAAGTGGCATGCCTGTGAACTCGCTAGGTGTAGCTAAGCACATTGACCATTCTAAACAACAACATTTGAACATTTTTTTGGGTAATTGAAATCGGTTAACATGTTACCGATGTAATCGATAAAAGTGCCGTTTTTTGTCACTGACTTGTATATTTTGTTAAAATATACAAGTCAGTGACAAAAAACGGCACTTTTATCGATTATGTCATCTCCTGACTACATTTGCTTAATTTTTAAATGTTACCGATGTATTGTAAGTTTTTGTTTACCTTATCGTATAGAGTTAAGCACGCTACTGTGGGGGACACGGACAAACAGTTCCCGTTATTAGCGTCAGGTAAGACATCAGTTTGATTTTTCTTTCCTTTGCCATCTGTTCAGCATATCGATCTCAAGTTAAATTTTGAAGGAAGGGTCAGGTAATTGCTGAACGCCAATATTTACGGTTTCAAGACGCCAGACGCCTAAACCTTTACGTCAGTTCAAAAATTTATTAATGAACCTAAAATATAGTTCGCAAACTAGTTATTAGTGGTACTCGGGGTCGTGAGCTTTCTCTTGAAGGGAAGTCGCACTTATGGTAGGTTTCTTTGCGTGTTAGCAGGCTCACATATACTTTGAAACAGACGTCTTGTCGTTTTGTTCTTTTAAAAGTTTTATCATTGAGTATTCAAGATATCTTGGAGAAATTCCGCATGGATGGAACACCTGCTAGAAGTGACCTCGTTCCCATTCAACCCAGGGTGAGATAATGTTATAAGTTATACTATTAATAGTAAAATGCCGTATTTTCCTGAGTAATGATCCCACAAGCGACTGTGAGATGAGTGTCATCCCAGATTTCTTCTCTTTTTATGAGTGGCTAATGAACCCTTTAATACCAAGGGTTAGGAGTGAAATTATCGAGTCTAACGTAAACATGCTGAACCAACCGACCTATAATCCTTGAGGAGTCCTTGTCTAGATCTGAATACAGCCCACTAACCAATCTGATGGCGCGCGTTGCATTGTAAGAGGGGCTCAATATGGTGGTGGCTTTTACGGCTAACGGTTATAGAGTGGTTTTTATTTGAGTTTCGAAAGTAATCAGGCAATTACTTTAGTTTCGGTTTTGGTTTTACTACGGTTTGCGATTGACTGAGTAGTCTAATTGGTTTGTAATTCGCTTGGTTTTGGTTTTGCGACACAATTGAAAACTGCTCTATTTCAGTGGCTTATTTACGGCTAACGTGTAATTTATGTTCCTTGCGATTAACAGCTTGTTTGAAAAAGTTAGAAAATTATTTTGATTAATTACTGTAAAACATATTTAAGGTCCTAAGACCATTCCGGGATGGAAGAAGGCATAATTTTAAGAATTGTAGACTAACCTAATTACTACTATAGTAAGACAAGACACATTTTTTTACGGCCAACGGTTAAAATTTTCCAATTTTTACACTTACTATACATTGTAGTCGCCATCTGTCTTCTCATGGGCTAAAAGCTTGCAGTTAATTCTGGGAAACAGCGCAACCTACAGATTATTCACTAATCTGCAAGCAGATTAGTGAATAATCCGTAGGTTGCGCGCGCAAAGCATGATTTCCGAGAGCAATGTGAAGTTCACGGACAGCGAAGTAAGAACATGGCTTGTCGAAGATAAACTGTGTTCGGTGCGACAATGCGTTTGTCGTTATTTTCTTTAAAACAATGTATAATAAAACAATTATTAGATTCCGTTTTTGTGACATCCGAAATAATCAAGGTCTCGGTTAGTGTTATCAGCCTCAGCTTTCGACTTCGGCTGATAACACTTACCTCGACCTTGATTATTCCGGATATCACAAAGACCTCATCCAATGATTGTTTACTAATGGCTAAATTTTTGGCCCGTTTTACGGCTAACGGTTAACCTCTTAGAGACCCTCATGCCTACAGCCAGTTGGCTTTGCATTTTAGATGAGTGTGGCGTAGTAGACGTAGGACCAGTGCTGTCTGTTTTTTTCTCGTGATTCTCACTAAGCCCATTTGGAAATTTTTGGATAATGTTTTTTTTTTTTTGCAAACGTTTAATTGCTGCTGTGTTTCCAATTAATTTATAGGAGGAGAGTTTACGTGAGAGACGTATCCAAATAGGCGCCGATGACGTGAAGGGAAAAGGTTACCCAGAGGCACTTGCGACACTGTACCACGGCATTGAGTATGGTTTCTTTGTATTCTGTTATCTGTATTCTTGGCATTTCTTTCAATGATAGTTGAGAATTTTGTGATATTACCATAGTCTCCATTTCCTAGATGAAGAATTTCATAATTCTCAATCACCAAATGTTTGTTTGGAAATGTGCTAATACTTTGAAGAGGGATTGGATTTTGCGGCTGAAAGATTTGAATCCTTGGTTTTATCCTGATAGTGCAGGTATCAAAGCGGAAAAAAAAAGACCCTTTAAATTATACTTATTTAAAATCACCAGTTTGGACTTATGATCCGCCTTTTTTGGAGTTTTATTATTAATGTTTTCTAAACTAAGCTCGTTGCACAGCCAGTCTCTATTGACTGTGTATGTATCAATCCTTACATTCAGTGTCGTACTTCCTTTCCTGTGTCAGATACTGCCTTGATGTTCGAGAAGCCATCTCTAAGGATTCGCAGCTTGCACAGCTTCAATCTTCACATGTTAAGCTCGAGACGTTTTCATCCTGCGTGGAAAGGGATCACAAGCCATTGGCCAGCCGCTGTACCCAGGCTGCGACCAAAGCGGCCAAAAATGACAGAAAGCAAAGCTTAATGAAGCTCAGTGTACCTCTGACTAAAACAGGGCACGCAGGAAAGGGAAGAAAACCAGTGTCTTTGATAGGAAGGTAAGATGAGGGGGACGGTTCCGTGTAACGAGTATGAAACGAGTGTGTAACGAGGGCGTAACGAGTTGTACCGAGTTATAATGTTTCATTTCAAGTTATGCCGAGTTATTCTGAGTCGTGCCAAGGCCTGGCGAGTCGAACCTGAAGCTTTACTGAGAGATAAAGAATTGTACCGAACCGGACAGATTTGTGTCGAGTGGTACCATTGCGTAGCGAGTCGTTACGAGTTATCACGTTTCTTATCGAGTCATACAGAGTCATGCCGAGTCCTCTCAAGGCCGGACGAGTCGTACGTTCAGCTTTACCGAGAGATAACCAGTTGTACCGAACCGGACAGATTTGTATCGAGTCGTACCAGTGTGTACCAAGGCTGGAAGAGTCGACGGAGTCGTACGTGCAGCTTTACCATGAGTGGTCGAATTCTTCCGAATCGCACCGATTTGTGTCGAGTTGTACTATTGGGTAACGAGTCGTCACGATTCACATCGAGTAGTAACGAGGCGTACCGTTGTCGTACCGATCGTGAAAAGTTGCGATTAATTTTAAACATCTTTTAAACCATCTTTGGTTGTATGCCCACCAGAGAGAACTTGGTGTAGAGAATGATATATCAAACCTGATAAGTGTCTTATTTCCTCAAGGTCGCTGAAGAGGGAATCACCGGTCGCGAAGAAAACAACGGTAGCAACGAAAAGAAAGCGACAAGAGCCAGAAGAACAAGGTTAGATCAGATTAGAAGTTTGTTGCATTATTTTACAGCGAAACGCTCATTCTTCAAGATCCTTAGGCAGGAAATGAAGTCGAGGGGAGCTAGTGGGGGAAAATGAAAATGAGACAGTCAGGATCTGGGAAACCTTTATTCGTGCACTTCCGTGCATCCCGCGGTGAATTCAAACACAAGGGTGCCAGTTAGTGAGAATGACATCTAATTGATTTCTTTGGTACTTTTGGGCTATGTTTACACTTGATGCCCAAGTACGGTGCTCGAGTAAGATTCTCGCTGGCCGCTAATGTGAACACCCTCTTTCCAAGTAATCACACCAGAATTCGTGCACACTGCCCTTACCCGGGTACAAGGTCTCGACACTGTACTCGGGCACTATATGGTACTTGGGTTTTTGGAGTGCCAGTGTCTGAACGCAACGCTGTTTTGTTTCGGTGCACAGGCACCAGTCCTCGGGCACCAAGTGCGGAAACAGCCTTACTCACATCATACTTTCTCACCTAGGCCTCAGTACGCTATGCAGTGCAGAAATCACATACCTTTGTGTAAATTGTATTATATGTAAGGATTGACTATGTATGACTTTGCTACTTTTGTGTTCTCTTTTTGATTTAGAAAGTAAACCTGATGAGATAGATGAGGATAAGAACAGGGAAACGCGCTCAGAAAGACACAAGAGAGTAAGTAGACCCAGGAATGGAAATAACTTTTTAGAGTTAAGTTTAAAACTAGCCTACAGTAGCAGGTATTACCATCGCGGCCCCACCGAAATATCTGCAACTGGACGCTACGACCAAATAAAGACTTCCTATCGTATTGATCGTGATCTTTTAGCCAATATCTGCCAATTCAATTTAATAGTCGTTCAGAGCTTTACTGAAGATTCGGTTTTACGCTTAAAAAGGAACTCCCCTTTCCCCCGCTAAAACAGAGAACAAGAAATTGTCGTCCCCGCTTTCCAGCTTCTGCCCCTTTTCAAACCATTCTTGTTCACAACACAAATGCTAAGTGCCCTGTCTTTCGCCTTTTATGCTGATTTACGCATAGTTGAATGCCACCACTTTTTTTTTCTTTCTATCGGCCAGTGGCGAGCATGGCATAAAACTTCACCACAACAATTAATCCTTATTATTTGACAATAGGCCACGTCCGATGCAATAATATTCTAACATGGTTCCGAGGCTTTCAAGATAAAATTGCAAATTTGTCTCTCAGTTCTCGAGAAACTTGGATACAAAGAGAACACCATCAAATATTGAAGTTTGTCCTGAAAGCCTCGGAGCCAGATAAGAATATTGATGTATCGAACGTGGCCTATTACTTTGCCATCTACAAATGATAGCCAGTAAGGAATACACAAACTTTTATTTAGATGAAGCAGGATTGCTTAGAAAACGTTTTAGGGCTAATTATCAGTTCCAAGTTAGAACGATAAGAAAATCATTTGTCAGCCATTTCGTCTTGACTATTTTTCAGCGCCTCCGTCAAGTTGTACAGAAAACGCTTGAAGACAACGGAATTGACTCTAATCACCCATTCTACGAACCATGCACTGAAAGACTGTACTCTCTATGTAAAAGTTTCCTGAAGGTGAGTTTATTACCTTCTCTGTTGGTAGCGTCCACATCTACTTCAAAATGGGCCACACCATACATGTAGGGGCCTTCTCGTTTCGTCGGCGATGAGCGGGAAACACGGCGCGCGGGGCTTCATGGTTGTGTTGCGAGACGCGGAGCAACAGGCCCACAACAGCCCCAAAACTCCGCGCGCACTGCGCGCAAACCAAGGAATAGGGACGATGTAGCCGCAGGACCTTTATATCCTTCTTCATTTAGCATGTAGAAGCAAGGGTTCCCCCACTTCCTCTAGATAAATTATAATCTTGGCCGGGTCATTCCGGTTGCCCTGGGTGGAAAAAAGCACTACGAGAGTAGTGCGAGTCTTGCCCGAGAACACAATGCCATGACCCTTACCAGCGCTCGAACCTAGACTACTCGTTCTGTGCGCTTCCGGAGTCTTGTCATTTATTTTATTTATTTATTTATTTATTTTATTGTATTGTATTGTATTGTATTGTATTGTGTTGTGTTGTGTTGTGTTGTGTTGTGTTGTGTTGTGTTGTGTTGTGTTGTGTTGTGTTGTGTTGTGTTGTGTTGTGTTGTGTTGTGTTGTGTTGTGTTGTGTTGTGTTGTGTTGTGTTGTGTTGTATTTTATTTTATTTTATTTATGAAAGCTTCGACTTATTCCATCATTATTTCTCTTTTTTAATTTAATGCAATTTTGTGAAAAATCTCCTTCTTCCCCACAGGGAGAATGGTGTAAACATAAGGAGTTCCTTAGCCAAAAAGACCATTTTCTACAAATGTAATGTTGACAAGTTTACTTTGAGATCGTAAACAGGTTGTTTCCACGCAGCCATTATAGATTTTACCTTCGCATTTTCTTACAAATTTTAAAGTTAGCTTGTCGTCTTTTCTCTGAGGATGGGATTTTGCTCTCGACAAGTACAGTAGTAACACGTCGAACTGTGGTTTTCCATTTGTGACACGCCCGCGTGATATTTTCTTTCAGGATCTGCGCTCTTCTCACGGCTTAAACGACGAGATGAAAAGATTGGCAAAGAGCATCGTTCATCAGGTAGTACTAAAATATATTCACATGATGTGTATTTATTACTTCTTCATGCTGGAAATGGAACTAAAATCAGGTTTAAAAGTTCTATATTGTCTCGTTCGCATCCGTTAGATGAGTCACTAGATGAGTCACGCAGCGAAGTGGGGAAAGCGTTGCGTGACGACCCAACTAACGGCTTTGAACTAGAGGAAGGGCGACTTCGTGCGAACCGTTTCTACTTCTTTAATAACTTATCCAACATACTAAGCTACACTTTGAAGACTACAGATGTCGAGTGGCTCCAGTTGCACGTCCAACATAAATGCTTTATACAGAACACTGAAGGAGAGATCAGGGCATGATTAGCACACTTGTGCGACTGAAATTCTCGTTTCTCTACAACCATGCAGCTTCGATCGCTCCCGAGGGTGTCTGCCATAGAGAGTTCACTATGTTTCGTTCTCTTGTTTTCTTCAGGTGATAGAATTTGAGACGAAAAGAAGATCAGAAGAGAAAAAGACATGACTAAAACAATATTTAAAATACTTTATTTCACATTATTTTACTGTATAGCTCACACCATTACTTTAGATAATAAAATTACATCTTAGGTTATTAAAATTGTTGGCTTCTTTAGGGTAATTCAAAAGGTATTCTTTGTTCAGCTGAATCAGAGACTCCAAAAGTACGCTTCCGCGTGCGTTTCCCCATTCGTTCCCAGTGCATCTCCAGCGCATTTCGCGTACGTTGCACAATCAATTTCCACTGCGCTCTATACTGCGTACTAGTACTCAGAAAATTAAACTCTCTCTGGTTATTAATATTTTAAGTTGCTTTTGAGCTAGTTCAAACGTATTGTTTTTGGTCCGGCCCACTCCACAATAGTTCACCCTGGATTCCCCTCTTCTTTCCATCTTCTCATTCATTTTCCCATCTTCCATCGCGGTTTTCGCGTGCAACATACTAGAGGACATTGCATAATGTGTTAAATGTCCCTGTTTTCATCTTGCATTTTGCATTACATTTTGCGACTATTTCGACTATTCAGTTAGCCTTTTTCCTTTTGGTGTGACAAGGCCTTTGTCCCGCAACATACCTAAACCTTCCGTAAGTTTGAGAGTTTCTAATGCGCTCTCATTCTGAGCGAGATTTTATTTTATTCTTTATTGGTTACTCGCAGATTTTTCTCTGCTTCTTTATCGTCTTTCTGTTTGCTTTCGATCTCGATCAATTAGAGATCTATTAAAGGCAGTTTTGACTTCGCCTCTGGCTTGCGTTACATTTGGTATCCCAGCTGAGCAGGAATCCTTGCGTTACACGAGGTCACAGCTGAATCAGTAGCTTCTCAGCTGACGTAACAGTTCGATGATACGCATGCGCTCCCTTTCAGGAGCCTGTTGACGACGGCCCTTGCCAGGTAAGTCGTGGTGCCTCCCTTGCCGTCACGTGGTGTGTTGTGGAACTGATCTTTAGCACTCTGCACAATACAAACCAAATTCAGGATATATTATCGAAAGTAATTTGTATTTGCTTTGATTTTGGATCTACCACGCTAAGCGATTGGCTTAAAAAACTCGCGCAAATTTGTCATCTAATCAGAGGTAAAACCAAAACCAGTGGTGACTCGCTCGCACACATTTTCCCGCGCTTTTCGTTGGCTACATGTATTTGCTTTGAGTCTTGATTGGTTCACTGGATTGCCTGTGTCCTTTGTGATTGGCTAGAGTGATTACTTTGGTTTCGGTTTTACGACACTCGTTGAAAACTGCTCTACTCGTGGTTCAAAACACTATATATGTTGCACCAACCATTCCAACCGCATCTGTTTTTGGTTCAGATTTGGCGAAAGTATTGGTTGATATTACTGCTGTTTACTATATGCCTAGTTCCGCAAGTGAGCAAGAAAGTATGTTGGGCGTACTATAGCTTACCTCACTGTTTTCAGGCCCCAAGTCACTAGCGAAAAGTTCAATGGCTTCATCTACCAGCTGTTAAAGGAGAAACGGCAGTGAAATAGAAACCAAACAACATCAGTACAAACGTTCATTCTCGTCTCGAGACCACATTCATCTTGGGCAGCACTAAGAGTCACGACCTCTGGCACGAGCCAGAGACCGCGAATAAGATTTGGGGGAAAATCGAGGCTGGCAAGAGGTCGTGATTTCTGCTGCCGAACAAAATGATCGCAGTCTCGGGATCGGGAATGACAGAACACTAAGAAAAGGTTGGTACGGCGTCTCAAAGATATAAGTAGACTGGATTAGCAAAGGAAAAATGAAAAACAAAATCTCAATTCTTATTCAAAACAGCGTCATGTGAAAGGACTCCTCAACAGCTTTGTTTTTAAATGGAAAACGAAGGTTCTGACGGAAGGTTCAAGAATTCTTACCTCGTCCAAGTCAATACACTGGCTCAGCTCCACTTCCGGGTTTCTTTCAAGAATTGTTGCAAGTACGACTAAAAGCTGAAAAGGGAGATGTATACGGAGACTGTGTTAACAGCCTGACTTACGAAACGAGAAACAGTCTGTTTAGTCTTTTAGAACCAAAAACTGACAAGCGTTGCCTCGTAACACCTTAAATTCTTCTCATGTTCGTCGCATTCGACTGTAAAAAATTGCTCCTAAACACTGAGAGGTCGGAACGACCAATTATGAATTTTCCTCACTGATATTTTTTTTTCCCATAATAGAGCTTTTATAGAAAAGTACGACTAACAAAAATTGGCAAACAATATCCACACGTAATACTTTAAAGCTGGGTTGAATCAAAGTATGAAACAAATACCTCCACTACTATCTGTCTGTATTCCGGGTTGGAAATGTCGCTTAGCAGTTCTTCCACCTTGAGCTGAAAGTTCCGTTCACGATGTGTCATTTCTGATATTGTGGGAAGCTGCAAAAACATTCGTTCAGCAAAATCTCAGCTAGCCGTTGCTTACATGACGTTCCCTGCAGTAGGCCGCAATTGACCTTTACGGCGATACGGCGGCCAGTTTGAATTCTATTGTTTCAAATGCTCAGGGGGCAAATACATAACTATTTTACCCCCTGAACATCCCATAATAGCTACTTAGGATAGGATTCAAAATGGCCGCCGTATCGCCGAAACGGTCCATTACGTTTTTGTTGCTACCTGCTCTTTCTACAAGCAATTCTAGCTATTGCCAGTGTGCAACAAGAATCTCAAGCGGTTTAATAGATGACTCATTAAACGTGATTACATTCTGCCATTATCTTATACTCTGGTATTCCGTTATAAATTTGGATAAATTACGCAAATAGTTCAGTTTGCATAAATTACCCAAATGGTTGTTACAAATATATTGATCATGTTTGCAATCCGTATCTACGAGGCACGTCCAATGTTACTCCAGGGGTGCTTACCATTTACAAAAACCATCCGGTTGGAAATTTCAGGCATAAACATGAAACAATGAAATTTGACGTTGCGGGAGAGGGAATCGCTATAAAGTATATCCACATCAGCTAGAGAAACTTAAAAGATCAGAAAAATAGCATCACCTCAAATCACAGCCCATATTTTCTGAAGCTTCCCAAACGGAATGGCGCGAACAATTTGGTTTTCCAACTGGAATTTCCGGTTTTCCCATGTAAATGGTAAGTACCCCAGGCAAACATATTCCGTCTGTACTGTTACAGTTTGATGTTTCAATGATTTTGATTCCATTTCATTGATTCTGCTCAGCCCTTATCGCGTGATTTCTGTTCACTCTATAGGAATTCAACCTGATTCATGGTATTCTTGTCCAGTTTCCTTTTATTTCTAACCCTGCGCACTATTAGTATTAGGTTTCACTTTATTTGACTGACGTATACACGTCAAGTTTGACTTATGCACACGTAAAGTTAGTTTAGTCGGCTTGATATATGATGGTTATTACGTCAAGCTTACAGCAAATGATTTCAATCCTAACCATTAATCAGATAACATAATCTGAAAGATTAACA
>NW_028301558.1:10025000-10077500 GCF_042242905.1 Orbicella faveolata | reverse complement strand
CATTCACAAGCACCCCAACCATCAGCATTTCCATTACTGTAATGCATTGGTCTTGGTTTGTTTCGACAAGGCGAATACTGATCAATAATGACTTCTATAATTAATACACCTCTTGGATAGTCTGTCCATAGACGTTTTTTTTTTCTCTGCGAGATGTTTTTCGACGAGCGCGCGTAGAGCGCGAGAGCGACCCGAGCCCTAACCCCTTGTGTTTAGGATCGTTCATATCCCGCGCGCCGAGTTAATATTTTGCTTGCAATCCCACGAAACACGAGACAAAATAGAGGGTGTGTGGATAGACTACCTCTAAGACAGCCGAGAGAGCAAACATTCAAAATCAATAAATCGGATTGCTTTATTTCCGGTATTCTCTACTGAGAGTACTACTTTACTCGGAGGATTCTGGCTTATTCGTTTTGCACAGACCTCACTGTGTTTAATCCGGCGTGCTGGCAAAACCTTGGGCGAATACTCAATCAATAGGCCCTCAGGCTTGCTTTAATAATAAGATATATTTAATACCCAACAGTCATCTTAGGAATGGCACCTTAACTTGACGTCATCTGAAGACGCGTTACTTAACAACACGCACACAGCAAACTTTCGGAGGCAGCATTACGCTAAGAAACGTGCTTGCTTCTACAAAATCACTACTTACGCCTAGTCCTCGGCTGGCCAATCTTTGTTTCATGGCTTCGATAATCCATCTGAAAATGACCGATAGAAGGGTCATAGGAAGGTTAAAATTAAGATTTAGACGGATTTGGAACAATGAAATCAAGTAGCACACCATTAGTGATATAGCCCTTCTGTTTTCATGTTGGTCTGTGATAAGAAATGAAACATACCCTATTCTGATCTTCAACATTCCCTCAAAGACTTTAGGCATAGTTGCCACAAACGCAGCCAAATAAAGAACCATCTAAAATAAGAGCGCAAGAAATATAACACAAATGAGTTCATTTTTAGGCACTCGAAATTTTACACAATCTCGTTCCCAGAGCGTTCGTTATCCTTGTCTAGCGGTTTTCCCGTTCCGCTGGACAAGGGTAACGAAGGCTCTGGGAACGAGATTGAATTTTACACCTCTCAGTCTAGTTTCCAGGATCCCATCTCTCAACTGCGAAGGGAATGAGACCAGGAAACGAGGATGTTTGGTTTACCGCTGACCTCTTGTTGAAGCACTGCTTCTCTGACATCATGAGGACTGCAGAAGGAATACAGGATTTTCTGCGTAAAAAGAATAAACGAAAATATAACACAAGTCTGTTCAATAACTCGCAAACTTTCGATATTAAATTTAAGCCCCGCTCCAATAAATATAGCCATCCCTCCAAATCTAAGACGAAAAACGTCCTCCGTTTTTAAGTCACTCCCTTGCTCCCCCTCCTCCACCCCCGAATATGCAGTTAGCCCACGAGCTCATTTTTAAGAGCTTGTTTTGCCATTTGTGTCGTTTCAAAATGTTTATTGACTTGTGATGTTCGTTTAACGACTGTAAAATTGGTTTTGTGTTTCACATTGTCATGCTTGGAGAGTTTTACCATTACCATGTAGCGTTGCTGTATACGCCTAAGTTAGCTGCAACATGTTTTCAACATGAAAGCCCAAGCCTCCATTGGATCATATGCCCCACACCCCGTTCCCCTCAACCTTCCTCTCCCCCCAGTACACAGACAAAGGGGACCTTAGCGATCAACACCACCTGGCAAAATCAAACCTGTTCGGCCAAAACATCATGGCGTCGAAATGTCATGGCCAAGTTCACCCAGGTAAAACTCACATGGGGTGAGGCACATCATGCTGCACAAAATAGGGATATATGGAGACGGATTGTTGTTGCCTGATGTCCCTCATTTAAGTCATTTAATATTACCTGGATAGCCGCAGGAGTCAGCGGTTCGTATATTACTTTCTCTTCATGGCCAAACACACCAATTGTTACCTGAAAAGAATGAAAATGAAATAAATCAAATCAGTAAAAGAGGTATAGGAGCCCAAAAGGTAGCCTGTGGAAGCCTTCTTAACAGTTCGTACGTCGCCTGTATCGATAGCTGATGATGCAGGTGGGGTAGGGGTCTTGGGGAGACTGAACAGGAGACATCTTCCCTAAGCTCCCTTCAACCTTGGCTGGAGTATTCGTCGCGTGTACTCTGTGGTAGCGATGGAATTTGTAGCGGCCATCTCAGCCTCTTCTTATTCATCAGAATACATCATCAGAACCGACTGATGAATAAAATAAACTGAACCTTCTATTATATGGCAATGAAGTCTCGAAATAAACCCGAGCGTTTTGATTGGTTCTTTCTTGGCCATAAGGAGAAACGGTCATAAGCCGTGTATTTTTTGCGAATTGTAACGTCGTCCTCTTACGTGGTGTGGCAATAACTTGCAACTCCACCAGGACTGATTTATTGCGTTGAAGTCAAACTTTTCACGTAATCGAAAGAAAGCTGTTTGTGTCACACTCTGGAAGTCTTAGTTTTGAGGTGGAAGAGATCACATGACACTCATTCTGCCAGGTTTCACCACGTGACTTATTTCAGTTCCTCCCGCAATAAGGGCACACAGTACTGTCGCACACAGTGACGTCAATTTCACCCTCTTAAACGCATTAATTATTCTTCCAGTTTAAACAAAGAAATCATGACCAGGACTGTTCTCGAATATCTGATCTTAATTGAGATTTTAACAATTTTATTTCTCCGGTTTCTCCTTAGTTTTAGTTTCGATTGAGAAGATACATCAAACACTCAAGACAGTGTTTGACCGCATTCCAAAAACCTCGAAGTTCGTCAAAAATACTCCGCTGCGCGTGGTATCTTTAACTCTCTTCTCCGTGTTTGAAAATGTGGTGAGAGTCACGGTCTTTCGTGTTTGATATATTACTTACCACTTTACCGCTGACCAGTATAGTCGTGATACCAGGCGCAAGACTGTCTACTAGTTTTTTAAGCACCCCAGCACCCCGTCGCACCGCTGACCATTTCTTATCATATGCAGCCCTTTGATAGAGCAAGTCCACCCTATCCTTGAGTGTGCCTTCACGTGTTTGGAAATCTTCCCCATCTCGCTTTATCAACTCCTGTAAAACCAACATCTGTCGGTCTATCGTTGGATTGTTCTCCAGCTCGGCCAGGAGAACTTCACGTGATTTAGTCACCAGGTCCCTGGAACTGTATAAAAATGTGCAGTCTGAGAGAAGACTGGTCTGGAAAATAGGGGACATTAAGACAACAGAGACCGTCTACAAGTTTCGAAAGTGCTCGTACTGTAAGATGTAATAAGCTGATCCTACAAAATACATAAATTATCAATCCTACGATGTACAAGAAACACAACAGTACTGTCAATGTTTTTGACTTTGCCTTCGGAGGCAACGTGGCCGAGTGGTTAGGGCGCCGGACTTGAAATCCGGAGGTTGCGGGTTCAAGTCCCGCTCTGACCACTAAGCTGGAGTTGCTTCTCGGTAGACCCTAGTTCAATTCCTTGGTCATGTTTGTAAATAGTCAACTGGTCTGCCTCCTACCAGTTGGGATTTTTAAGCCTATTACGTTTAGCTGAAATATTTGTTTCCTTCAGTCTAAGTGGCATGCCTGAGAACTAGGTTAGTGTAGCTAAGCGCATCGACCACCATAAACATTTAACATTTAACTTTTTTTCGGTACTTACTTGCCGTCTTCCTCGTCTATTGGAATCACCTCGTCCTCAGCCGTCAGTGTCATGCTGCGACTCAAGCGAATGTGGTGACTCATTCTATGTCCCTCGGACGAGCCGGGAGTCGGAGGACTGGAATCTACTCCTTCCTTTTCTTTAACACGTACCTGGTCCAGTCCTCCTTCAGCTTCATCAAGGTCACTAAAAATAGCAACGACATCATTGAAAAATCCGGATTACGGTTTTGATTTTACCTCATGTCCCACCACGGGGGACATGAGGTAGAAAAACTCACTCGTCCCGAGCACAACTGAACAAAAAAAAAAACATGTTTTTCAGATTTTACTGAACATTATTCCCATCGACGCGACGCGCTCGCACTTTTGGTTGAGTCTCACGTCACGTGCAAGTCCTATGTACAAGCCGTTGTTTCTTTACTCAGTAAACAATGTGTCACGTGATAAGTTATTTGATACATCTCTTCCAATCCAATGCCTCATGATCGATTGCAAGTTAAGAACAAACAAAAGGCACCTTGCATACGGCTGGCGCGACCGAAATATAAAATGAGCAATCAGGATTAAGAAGGCGGGAAAAACTCTATTATCCCGACGTCAATGTATGTTAACTGGAAAGGCATTGCAGACTGGCAACTTTTGCCACTTGAGACGGCATTGAATATTCACGAATCGGCATTTATAATTCCCAAAACCATATTAGATTTTAGAAGGTATTATTTTGTGACTGCAAGTTTTTAATTTGGCGCCAAAAAAAAATGGGTCACCCGCATCTAGCATCGCCAGGTAGGCAAATAGTTGTGTTGTTTTGAACAAAATATCTTGTTCGTCGTCAAATTAATCCAAATTAAACCCAGAAATCTCGAATTAAGTATTACAAGAGGCCAAAGCAACTTTGGTATCGTCTTTATTTTCGTGTCGTTTTGGTAGGAGAGTTCGGTTTTGATTGCCGCTCGTATTGAGGGAGCAGTCGCCGAATGCAAGGAGTGTTAGAAGAGGAAATCCAAACGCTACCTGACATCGCGGTCGGCTTGAAGGAAGTCCAAATGATCAATCACAGCTGTCGATACCAACGTCTGTGTAAAAGAATCGTGACAGTCAAGTATTGTTCAAACAAATGAAATGGAAAAGCTTGAGGTCCAAATCAAAGGAAAAACTGCTATCGATAGAGATTTTAAATAAAGAGAAAGAAATAAGTGTAGTGTCTGAAGAAGTAGCACTTCAAGGCAGTGTCGGTCCAAACAAGTGTGGAATCATCCAGGCACCAGGATATACCTTTGGATATTGTATCTTGCTATCTGTTAGCAAGCTAAGGGTCATAAAGCAGCTCTCGCAAAGTCTCACATGCATGACTCGATACCCTTTAAGGGAACAATTGAACAAACAACAGAAACAATACCCCTCGCCCTTAAACAATAACAACAGGTCTTTTTCTCACTTACTCGAACATATGTTTGAACAAGAAGAACTGAGTACGTAGAGACGAGACATTTTCTTTTACGCACCTGAAGCCTTCCCAGTTTTATTTTAACTCCTCCACAGAATCCTCTTTTGAACGAGGCCAACAGTTCAAGAGTCTCCTGGAATTGCTTGCCCCTTGTAAGAAAACAAAAGACAACGGTACGATTAATGCGATGTACACCCAACCATCTCATTGCTTTAAGGCCGGATATGACGGTAGAGCTTTCGGTCAAAAGAGTTCCCCAAAATGTGAACAAACGGGGTCACATTTAGCGACACATTTAGCCTTTATTCTTTATCTTACTCGTCTTTTCGAGAGACAATCCAGCCAGTTGCATGTCAACGCTAAGGAAAAGAGTAGCTCAAGCCAGTCGAATCTCTACGGACACCAAAGGAGCCGAGCTAAAAGTCCGTATCATGAGGTGTTCATATTATTGAGGTCGAGATTAACTGCAGTTTGATTTCTACTGGACTAAGTGGACTGTCCGTTAAACTCATCAAGAATAGATGAGCTTGGTAGCAGGTGCCTTAAAGGTTGAAGGAGCCGGTGAGTAAGGGGGTATCCATGGCAATCCTGCGAGCGGCCATCACCAGACACACTGACACAGAGAACTAGTCAGTGGAATACTTACTGAGCCCGATACTTACCCAAGGGAGGGCAGAGAGGGAGCAGCTTAATAATTCGGTAGGCAAACATGGCCTTATCCGAGACCAGGAAACTAGCAAATCACGAGGTGGCCCTGTAGAAGGCTCAAAGGTCGCCCCTGAGCCGCTAGAGGGGCGACTTCTGACCGAAATTAGCTCGAGGTTACCCTTGCGTAAATAACATTTACCCCGGTGGGTTCGACTGTACTGCTCTGGAGACTATTCTTGATTACTACTCACCGTAAGTTCTTTTCTCTCAGTAAGAGACACAGGGTGGGTCGGCCCTTCATGTTCCAATTGTTTCGCACGAACGCCAAATTCGTCTAATGGACAGAAACAGAGAAAATTGCAAATGTGAATTGAAGGCATACATAATGGCAAAGGTAATAAGCAACACAATTTTCAATGCGTAAACTGAAGCCAGTACGTGTAACACTGGTACTGCCCATGGGGTGACAAAGAGAAAACAAAATTTCAACCATAAATCGCTAAGTGGAGCTTTTCAGCGGCTACAAATTACGTAAGCATGCGCAATGTGCGTTTTGGCAATTACCCCTAGGCCTGCAATTTTTACGGACTCATCTACAGGTCATGTTTTTCATCTAAATCTCCGAGGAGTGAAACTAAAGAAACGCAGTATTCGTATGTATTCTGACTGTGTCGTAAGTCTCATCTTTTTCTAACAATAAATTTTCGAAGTTTATCATTGGCTGGGATTTGTTTTCCTTTTTAGATTTAACGTTCGTCGTTGTGGTTTGATGCAGTTATACCTTGATTTCGTCGATAAGAAGAGACATATCCAGGGCCATGTAGAAATCAGTCTCGTCCAGAAGTTTAGGGTAAGTTGCAACCGTTCTGCCCAGAATACGGTAGATCTGCATAGAAAAAAGGAATGATGCTGGATAAACCCCATTTAGAGCGCATAATAATGACTATCAGAAGTTCTTGGAGTGCTCGAAGATTTACTAAAAACAGCACTGGGTCGAAACAAGAGAGTTGAGGAACTTTAACATTAAGAAACTTTTACCCTGAGAAGTTTAAAACGATTAATCAACCAGCTATTAACGATAAATGATCATTAACAGAAAGCATTAATTATAATAGCAAAGTTAAAGCTTCCAACGATAAATTGCTATTTTGCAATAACTGCAGAGATTTTCGCACGTCGATTGGCCAAATTCCATGATCAATTTAATAAATAGGTTCCATGTTGCCGTGCGTCTGTTCAGTAATTGATCAAAGATGACGTCAAAATGTAAGAGCATCATTGGCACACCCTGCTATCGTCTCGTGTGCCACTTTCTCAGTTCTATTTGTTTTACATAATAAAAGAAACAAAAAAAGAATGTTAGTGACATCATCTATGTGTCTTTCCTCCAAAAGATCATAAGAACCACTCAAAATGCGACAACAATTTGACTTACATAGAACGGTTTTGAATTGAGTGTCATAAAACCAAAACCAAACCAACTACTTACCAATTCGACTACTCAGCCAACCTCAAACCGTACTAAAACCAAACCCAAAGTTATTCCCTGATTACTTTCGACACTCAATTGAAAACCGCTCTAAACGAAGACAGACATAAATGACGCCATCGCGCGCGGAGCTTGAAAATTTCGCTAATTAACAAATTGACGTCAGTTTTTTATGCGTCTGTCCTCTTACTGATGATAAATTGCGCCATAACATTGTCAAAGTGGCTGTGGAACCACGAGCCGCAGGCGAGTGGTTCCGCAGTAAACTTTGACAATGTTATGACGAAGTAAACTTGCCGTAAACAAAGGTAAGTGAATTTTGTGTAAAATGATGCGAACGTTGTCAATAGATTTTCTCGCTTTTTGGTTGGCTACTTAAAAAAGTTCATAAAATCTTATTGGTTAAAAAGTTGACAGTTTAAGAGCTGAAAGTTGAACTTGAAAGCTTGCATAAATTAAAATTTCATCCGTCTGTACTCTTATTGATGATAAAAAAGAGCCAATCAGCGTGCGACAAATTAGACAGTTATTGTAAAAACTATTTTAGTTTACGGTTTAGCAGTTAGTCCTCGATGAGAGGCAAGTGGTATCTGAACTAAAATACGTGATCAATGACAGGCCAGAAACTGACGTCAGTTTGCTAAATTTACCTTACTAGTTCCCAGAGTTCCTATTGGCCTTGGTGGACGACCAGACAGACCGAGTTTACGATTGACACCGAGCCGCTTGTAAGCCTACGGAGTAACAAAGCAGTTTAAACATTGATTTAACACGATACTATACGCCAGCCATTTCCACCGGCTTTTCGATTGACTTACGCGATAAGTCTAACGTGTCCAAAATACCCAAAAAAATCCGTTTTCGAATACGAATTCTCTCTCAGAGCTTGGAAGTGAAAGGGTTGAGAGAAGCGGAGTAGAGTGGAGTGGGGTGGAGGAGTTAGTATTTTCGTGGTAGTGAGCTCGGTCCACCTTCGACAACAACACCCGAGAGGGTATCCCCTATAATGGCCTATACTGGGGCGCTACACCCGAAATGGACACGTTTTTCAGGCTTCAGGTGTAAAAGGGTGGGGATTTCACAAGTTGAGGTAAATGAAAGGGTAGGGAAATCGGTCGTCTTGATTCCAACGTGAGCTGAGTGAATAATACTTGCTTTTTTCGGTTAGCATCCCTTCTGATGGTCTCCCGTAATATGGTGCTTTTATTCCAAGGGTTTAGAAAAGGGAAACAGTGTTCTTAAATACGTGTGCGAAAGGGGTACCTTTTCAGTAAAAGGCGTACGAAAGGGGAACGTTTTCTGTCAAAATGGTACACAAAAGGGTAGGGGGTTGGACCTCGGGGCGGAGCCTCCCCGTATGAAACTTTGTAGAGTACCCCAACTCCCCCACCCGGGCACAACAGTCCGGTCTGTTCAAGTCAACTGCCATAAATGAATTATTGTCGATCTTGCAAGATTATCACAAGTTTATCAGTTTTATGACTGTCACGTGTTACCCTCCTTAAAGTCCTACCTACCTTCACTAGTTCTGACGGTGGCCAGATCTGTATGGGTTCGATCTGTTGTGGAGTTTGCGTCTCAATACCAAATGTCGCCAATGTAGTCTGTAGGCTGGAAAAGAAAAATATGAATATTATACAAAATAAGAAGCTCCAAAACTTGTGCGACTTACTCTGCACAAGACAACAGCAAACTCAGTCAAAGTCTGGTTAATGTGGCTTTTCAGGCGATTTTAACGAGCTGCATTTTTTTTTTTTTAATTTTACGGTAGCGACTAGCTCTGGGAGCGTTCCTCTGAGGTGATCTGGATCAGGATCAGTGATCCAAGATCTGCCTGGATCATGGTGCATCAAAAGAACCGATGAATCCATGACCAGAGTGGATTCATCGGTTCCTTTGATGCACCATGATCAAGACAGATCTTGGATCACTGATCCTGATCGAGATCACCTCAGAGGAACGCACCCTTTGTGATAACTGCGACGACCCTACTGTAAACCACTCAGTGATGAAGGCTTCGTCATCGACGATTTTTGTTCTCACTTTTTCTGTCGTTTAGGTTTTACAAAAAGCATTTTCAAAACCACCACATTTACTCATGATCAAGAACCTTCATAACTGAAAGCAACAAAGCACGTTCAAAGTTCTTACTTTCTGCTTTCCGTGATCAAAGAAACTTGGACCACTAGGTCAGAGTCCACAACCTTAAACAAAACAAACACAAGAGTTAAGCACAAGAATGAACACCTACATACATGTAAGTCGAATTCACTCTTTCTGTTAAATTAAATTTACAATAATTTTTAGAGAGGAAGCCACATATGCCTAAGCTGATTTTCATGAGTCTTCTATCCTGGCCGAATTGGAATTTGCCTGATGCTAGTTTTTGTGGAGGGAGGAAAACTGGAAAACCAGGAGAAAACCCTCGGAGCAAGGCGAGAACCAACAACAAACTCAGTCAACCCACGTTTATCACCAGGCCGGAATCGAATCCGGGTCATATTGGAGGGAGGTGAACGATCTCACAACTGTGACATCCCTACTCCCCTAATTTTCTTGCACAGGGCTAAACTATTGTTTATCTCAGATTTTTTCAATACTGCGCTCTTTCTTATGACCATTTTGGTCTCATTTTCCTACCTCTGTCAGTTTATTAGGGACCTTCAGATTCGCGTGCACCTGGTACTTAAGCTTTCGAATATCGCGTTTCACACCAATCTTTCACCGATAGGCTCCTTTTCAATTGCCCAAAAACTTAGAAGGGAGAGGAATCTGGATTGAAATCGAAAGCCTACTCTTACTCCATCTCGTACTGTAAACGCTATCTAAAGGTCCCTACCAGCTCGAAATGACAACGACAGGCAGCAGTTTACGAGGTGCCCCAAAACGACAGTGCACGAGCCGCCTGGTTAGCTCAGTTGGTAGAGCGCCAGATTGCTGTGCGGGAGGTCGAGGGTTCGAGCCCCAGACCGAACCAACACTCAGGATCTTCAAATAACTGAGGAGAATGTGCTACCTTTGTAATTACACCTGCAAATGGTTACACGTTCAAGCCTTCTATGATAAGGGCTATAAACAGTAGGCCCCATCACCTGCATCTTAAGTGTTGCTTGGTTAGTAGGGGACGTTAAAGAACCCACAAACTGATCGAAAAGAGTAAGGCACGTAGTTCCCGGTGTTGTGGTCTGGCCTTGTCTCAAGGGTTGGTGCTTCACATAGGGTTAACCTCATTGCACCTTTCCCCCTTGGACAGAATTGTTCAAGAAAATTGCTATGATTGTGACTATGAGTTTCTTCCTAGACTAATGACTGAAACAAACTCGATCAAAGCACTGGAAGATGCTTGTACCCTAAATGACGAGTATCTGTAGCTACTATGACCAAAGCGATTTTTGGCCGAGTGGGACAGATGCCTTCCGATGGGGTCGATTTCATTCACGTCTAAAAGACCGTCATCTGAGGAGAAACAAACAAAAATTGGGTCAAGCAATCCGAAACACCGTAATTGAATACGTCTTTTCTACAGAGGGATTTTTAGAGAACGTTATTGTTTTAATATCATGGGTGACAAATTACTCCTTAAACTTGGTGCGAAATTTCAGATTTAATTTAAGAAATTACTTGATTGCCATGGCTACGTTTAGCGCGAAATTTACCTATAGATTAAACTACTCAAAAACCCGCGGTTGTAAGCGTAATTTGTCACATATGATATTAAAAGATAATCAAATGGTAAACTCTTGAAAGTAAGAAATATATTACTTGCATTTTGTCAAAATTCTAATAATTTCCCTCACCTAAATGCTACAGAAATTTTAAGAATTTTGAGAAAACGCGAGCAAGATTATTTCCTAATTTCACACGTATACTCATGTTTCAAAACTAGTTTTCTGCTACAATCTTTGGGTGTGTTCCTTTAGGATGACCCGGATCAGAATATATGAACCAAGATCACTCGGATCATGGTGCATCAAAGGGCACGACGAACCCGTGACCAGACTGGATTCATCGCTTCCTTTGATGCACCATGACCAGAGTGCCTTTAAGCCATTAAGCACGGGCTTAACAAGAATTTCTGTACATATTTTTTAGAAGCCAAAAGACCACATTTTCTTTTTCTTACTATTCCATAGCGAATCACCGCTATGTCAACGTTTTATTTTGAGAAACAAAATAATGACTTGCAATCTTATCCTTGAAAAAATGCTGAAAGGTTACTAACAAAGCAGAACTTTGAAATAGTTATGCGCACGAAAATTTGGTTGACTGTTGTTGTTGTTGTTGTTGTTTTTTGTTTTGGACGTTGCCAAAATTTGACATACGACTTGCGCTGTACAATTTGGGCTCAAATAGATAAAATGGCTGGCTACGCCCCTGATCTTCTAGGCTCATTGATCCTGATGCGAATCCGTGTCATCCCAAAGGAACACATGCTTCTGAGGAATAACAAAATATGGAGATTTAACACAAATTCAAAGTGAATACCAAAATGGCCTGCTGTGACGCATCCGTGTTCGTTCCTGTACACGGGTGGACGAACTTTTCGAAAACGCTGACATCCAGAAGTAACACGTGACCGAAGACATATCTAGCTGTCTATCTAGCCCAGGTTATCTGCGCATGCTTAGTCAAAACTATCAGCGTTTTAGAATCGCGATTTTGTTTTCGTATGGACAGCAAATATCATTTGAACATGCTAGGTGTGGACGCAAAACGTTTGAAAGCTGAGAAAACATGTTCCGTTCTCAGACGAAAACGGACAAGAGTCAATGGGGCCTGTATGCTTTACTTTAGTCACAAATTTTAGCAGCAACTATGTCAGCCTTCGCACGCTCAACTCTCCCCTCTCTTGAGAAAATTAGATCAACACAGATCTCTGTATTGTGTCCCTAAATCTTTCTTGTCTGGTTTTGTAACTTTTGCAAGTCACAACTAATCAGGAGTCTGCAATTCTGTTTTTGTGTCAAGTCTCTGACCTGTGTTGAGCGGGGAAGACTTGACCGGGCGAAGAGACACGTTTGATCGATAGAGCGGTTTTCACTAGCGTGTCAAAAGTAATTCGTATTTGCTTTGGTTTTCCTTTCCTGTGCTTTGTGATTGGTTTACAAATATCATGTCACTTTCTCGTCCAGTTAGAAGTAAAACCAAAACCAATCGTGACTCGCTCGCGCATGTTTTCCCGCGCTTTGTGTCAGCTACAAGCATTTGTTTGACTTTTGATCGGTTTACTGGACTGTCCGTGTAATTTGTGATTGGCCAGAGTGATTACTTTGATTATGATTTTACTACAATCAATTGAAAACCGCTCTAAGCCAAGGTACAATTGTGGTAACTGTTATACGGTAATTTGAGTTGTAAGTATTACATAACAGATTCATTATGATCAAGAGTGACTGTCCCCAGAGGAAAAGCCCGCCATCCTCGTCACTTGGCAATCGAACTTGAGAATGTGGCTTTTTCCTTTCTTTTTCCAGGTATATTTTTGGCACGTAGTAGTAATGCGGTATCAAGTCACCTAAAGTGAGAAAATGAGAAGAAAAAGTTTCAATCTGCATGACTCTAATAGGCTTTTAACAATAACTGTCTAATTTCTCGCACGCTGATTGGCTCATTTTTATCATCAATAAGAGTACACACGGATAAAATTTTAATTTATGCAAGTTTTCAAGGTCAACTTTCAGCTGTCATCTTTTTAGCCACTTTGACAATGTTATGACGCAATTTATCATCATTAAGAGGACAGACGCACAAAAAACTGACGTCAATTTGTTAATTCAAACTACCATCAAACGTACCCGCTGCATAATGAGTAGGTTAACTGACTGAACACTGTAAGAATGAACACAGTTTACATCTTACCAGTGTCGTTGTTCAAAAGCAGACCGTCTTCTTGCAGTTTGTTGATGTACTTTTCCGCAGTTTCTTTATCATTCTTGAACAGAGCTGCAACGAAAATTTATGGAAAGCAATTTTTAAAACAATAAGCCAATGTTTTTAGCAACTCAGTAAGTTTACTTGCTATATTTTTACACAACACCGGGAGCTAATCTTTATTCCCATTCTTGAAGCAGCCTTGACTTTTCGGTAGTGTAACAGCTCTCCTAAACTTGTAATTCTATTTGTCGTCATTGCAGCAGCTGTTATTGTTTTAGGGCTAGGGGGCATTGTTTCTGTTGTTTGTTCTATTGTCCTCTCAAAGGGTTCCAAGCCATTCATGTGAGACCTTACAAGAGCTGCAACATGACCCTGACTTTTTTGCGCACGTACTAGTTAGTCATGTACACTAGAACTGGAAATTTAAGCTACTGCCGGTGCAAGATGCTAACCTACTGCATGTAAATACAAAACTGAGCTTTTATATCTGTGAACTTGTGCACGAATCGATTTCGTTGAGTACCACAGTTTGCCTGACGGCTACATGTACAGGCCGTGTACCTATGATTAACTTTAATGAAAAACATTACCATCTAGTGCAAGATAGATGAAGAAGATCGGCCATTCGTTTTCTATTCCATCAAATATCTGTGAAATGTTCAGATAGAGCAAAATATCAGTTTGAAAACAATGGTTTCACTAGACACTATATATAAAGTAGGGAAGTCCTAAATCAACAATTGCAATTATTTTGGGTATTTAAGCGGTCACTACACTCTTTACTCTTTGAGGTATACTGCAATCCGCAATTTTCATTGGTGAACTCCTAAACGTTGTCCACTTCTCTGATGCCATACGATCTTGCGCGTAGCCTTAAAAGGAAAAAAAAAACCACTCGTCGGGGTATATTGCAGATCCGCAAATCTGATTGGTTCCTAAACGTTGTCTATTCTCCAATGCAATACAATCGTAAACGTAGCCTTAAAAGGTAAAAGAAAAAACACTCGTCGGGGGGTATATTGCAGATCTGCGAATCGGATTGGTTCCTCAACGATGTCTATTCGCTGATGCAATACGATCGATCGCGTAGCGTTAATTACCTGCTTTTCACTTAAAATACCTAATATAATTGTAATATTTACGATTTTGTACAGCTCTCCTCCACGGTGTTTACTAAAACAGTTAGACTACTCGTCCTTGTACTTTATCAGTGAACTCTAGCTCGAGTTGGCACTGTTGGTGTCCTAACATCATGTTGTTTCATAACGATGACGATGACGATCACGATGACGGTGACGATGACGATAACGATGACGATGGCGATGACGATGACGATAACGATGACGATGACGATGACGATAACGATGACGATGACGATAACGATGACGATGACGATGACAATAACGATGACGGTGATGATGAGTAAAGTCGGCTGTGCCTCGTTGACTATTCGTCTAGAGAAAACTACGCAGTAGTCTCACTGTTCATCCAAAGAACCACGAGTTAAAAGGTTTCTACGAACAGGCAGCGAGGCGCAGCCGAGGTGACTATCGCTCATGCAGAATGAGATAAAGTACAATGTAATTGAGCCTTTGCTTCCTCTACGAAACCAGCATTATAATGTATATAATTGCTCTAACACAAATGATCGGAAATTTCGCTTTCCTTGTTGATTATTTGGGCTGCTCTTAACATTCAGAAGTATTTGAAGCAGTGAAATTCAATTAACAGGATTACCTGTAGTTCTCTCTTTTCATAATATCTGCGATTTTTGTCTTCCAGAACAGTCCTGTAACCATCACGTAAAAAGCGCTTTAGTCCGTAGAATCCCTGTAAGATCAAGCAAATTGAAGGCAATTTACATTATCGACACCAGCAACAGTAAATGAGTTTCGTTAAGAGACTGTGACCGTTCATCCTATCCTAGTAGTGACTATTAAACAATTAGGTTATTCGCTCTCGATTTCTATCGCGTGATAGTTGACTCGGGCTGCGCCCTCGTCAACTATCACGTATAGAAATAGAGAGCGAATAATCTAATTGGTTTAGTATAAATCTACTAGTCGTTCAAACCTTTATCTAAATCCTCTTTACAGACACTTCAAAAACGCCAAGAAGCGACCGTCATTAAATTTTTTGTTAACAAGAACACACAGTTATGCTACTCACTAACTATCACAGAATAGATAGTGAGTAGCGTAGCCAATCAGAGAACGGCATTCGTGATAGAACGCTAGTAGATTTATACTAACGACTATTACATCTCACCTCCCCCCTCCTCCCCACCTCCAAAAAAGAATAATAATGAATTCACCCAAAAGGTCCGAAGCGTTGTGTAAAACTACTTTTCAGATGATGCAATTAATTAGTCCCTGAATTAGTTTTTCCCACCGGAGTTTGGAGATCTGATTAGCTCAGACATTTGGCACGTCCCTCTGAAACGATTTTAGTATTTCTCAAGTTTCAGTCCCTTTTGAAAGGACGGTGTAAGAGTGTGGAGATAATGGCCGGGGGGAGAAGGGGCACTATAGGAGGAGGGGAACGAAAGGACCGTGTGCTGGGGAGAGTCACAATCTATTTAGAGGGTCGGAATGGGGCAAATTTGAACTGTCATCTGAGAATTGCCAGCCGTCAACTGTTAGTTTTTGAACTGATACAGTGTAGTGGATATCAGTTTGAGATCTGCCAAATTATTTGATAGCTGAGAAATGGGTTGAAATTTTAAGCAACTGCGAAATATTTAACTGATAACTAATATTACAGCACTCCCATCCAGGCCTAATCATTTTAGCACTGTTTTTTAAAAGAACACAAGTTTTGAAACTGCATGTTTATGAAAAAAAAAATCCTAGCTGTGTTTATTTTTAACTCTGATGAACAAAATAGAGGCCCGTCATTATACATACGACCACGAGTTGTCAAAAAACCTCTTTCCTGGTACCGTATTTATTGGACTTCTTCAATGTACAGGAGAAAACAGAAAAGCCATATAACTAATAATGAATTCCAATTTTATTATAACCACATTTTAGGACTATGAAGTACGGGAAGCATTCTTTGAAATGCTTGGGTCCTGTGTTGTTGTCTAAACTGACAAAGGATGAACGTGGTATGAGCAGTCTTAACGAGTAGTCTTAGCGTAGTATGAGCAGTCTTTAAGCGGCAAATAAGGAAAAAATCCACGTGCAGGAACTGTTACTTGTGCACGAGCTAACTAGTGAACATACAAGCATGTCAAGGAAATTGAGTATGTTCTAGTTTTGGGATGAGCTTTTATCGACTAGCAACTTTGAGTAATTTATATATAATTTGTGATTTGCAATAATTGTATATATATTTCTTAGTTCTTACTTAGTGTCACCAATAAGTGTGAGAAACGCCAGAACGATTGACACTGATATAAAGTCTCCTTCTACTACAACTTCTTTCCTAATTCCTACCTCCAATTTTTCCACAACCATAGCTTTTGCTTGCTGACACAAAGATTCATCTCCTACAGCAAAGGCTGGAAATCCCGTGATTGTCAACAGCGACGCATCTGTCACCTGTTAAAAAATGGCAATGAAACCACCAAAGCAACTTAATACTAACGATAATTTTCGACTTAATATTTTATTTCTAAGATTGTTCTGTTTAAGGTTTACCTTAGTTTACAGCCCGGATTATTTATAACCCCTCTGTTTAAAAGCCCATCCAAAACCACTTACGCCCGGGATTAAACGCAAGTATTGTTAAATTAGTACTTCATATTTGGCAGTGTTATTTCACATTTTCATATTACTTCATATTTGACAGAATTGTGTGCTTTGGTGACTTTTTACCAATGAGGACACTTTGTGATGCTTATCTTAAGGAATTTGAATCTCATTAGCATTCAATCCTGGATATATCTGTCCAAAACCCCCTTACGAAGTTGTCTAAGCCCAAGGCTGAAGTAGTTTATGGTACACCATAACTTGAAAGGTTAACAGCTTCAGCGAGTCAGTTTAAGAGGTTGAACACATGAGAAAATCATCAGACCTTAGACGAAGATGCCACTGGCAACATAGAATGCATGATAGTGTAGTTCCTGTTGTGAGCATCAGGATCAACATAGATAACAGAAGATGAGGTTCCCTGCGGGATGAACAAAACAAGTTACAAATAAACAAACTTAAGGTAGCAACTAAATTGTACTCCTGTCTTGATTTTGCAAACACAAGCCCATGATTCTAACAAATACAAGTTATGAAACCACAAATTTATAGTATGAGTTTTACTGGATGGTGATAGCGTGGTTTTCCATAGAGCGTCCAAAGTAATCGCATAATTACTTTGGTTTTGGTTTTGGTTTTGGTTTCACTACAGATTGAGATTGGCTGAGTAGTCTAATTGGTAAGTAATTGGTTTGGTTTTGGGTTTACGACACTCAATTGAAAACCAGCCTAACCAAATTTACATACTGAACAGTGTACATGTATAGCAGAAAAAGGTTAGGGATTCCTGGCCTAGTACATGTAGGCCATTGATTAGAAGAATTTATTAAGAAATATGAAATATTGGCAATCAGAAATTAAATTAAAAGTAATACCAATTGATATTGTTACTTGTTTCGTCAAAATAAAATATTGGAGGGAAAAAACAAATCATGTTTGACACTTGACCCAGGCAGTGAGGGCCATATATAAAGTAGGCTTACTTATCATTGAAGACGAAAAAATTGAAATTACTGACCTGCATTCCATAAACATTAAATCCATTTATAGCCTCAAGAGCAGCCTTAGCCATACCGATAGAACTGGTAAAACAAACAATATTAAACAGGCAGTGACAACTAGTTAATATACTTGTATTGCAATAAATTTTCAATATGAAAAAATATCATTGTAACATATTACTGTTAAGTATTTCTTAATCATAATATCACTTACATGTAGCCATACATGAAGTTACTTACAAAATAGAAAACATTTTCCATGTTTTATAGAAAGATGAGTGAAAGTTTGGGAGACAGAGGAATGCTGTGGGAACACTAGCCCCATGTGAGAGTTTATACAGCTTGCTTAAGTTCCCCCAACTTTCAAGAGGTTCAATAACGCAAGAGAAATATGGAGAAAAAGTTATTCATTTCTTTAATCTACTAAACCGTTGAGGGAAAAACAATGTAAAATTACACAAGACAGGTATTGTGATTACCAGAAGGTAAATTCTCTTTGTTGGCATCATTTTGTTTCAAAAACTTGTGGCAGTAAAGGACGGGACACACTAGGCGACAAGCCACTGCGACACGTCATGGGGACAAGTCCCCACAACAATTCACCTCGTGTGACACGGTTAATTTTCGTGAAAATCATTGTTGCTGCAGCAGATTTTGACGCTGCAATCAGTTGCACGAATTCAAACCAGTTTGAATTTGTGTGACTGATCACAGCAACAAAATTAGTGAAAGCAGCATTGTCACACCATGTGTACACTTCCAGCAACAAGTCGCTGTGACAAAATATAAATGAACCAATGAGAGAGCGTCATATATTGTACTCCCTGGTCTGCCATATTGAATCAGAAAACTATTTCACATTACCCCTTATATGAAACCACTGTGTGTACACCGAACCAGCGTCATGTCGCAGCGACTTTTTTTGCAAGCAGTACACACGGAGAGACTTGTCGCAGAGACCTGTCACAGCAACTTGTCACCTAGTGTGTCTTGGCCTTAATAACTGTAGTTTGTGTTCCTTTTGAGTGATAGAAGTACTAGCAGCGTTTAGCATGCGCTACAAGGTCAGAGCTGTCGTTAAGTTTTGACTCAACTGAAGCCTTGATCTTCACACCTGCAACCAACTTGTTACCTTTTGAGTAAACTGTATCAACTATAGTCCAGTTCACCTGTAACAACAAGGGACCATCACACATACTCAGCTGTAGCAGATGTTATGGGTTACCGCCCTCATTGACAGCCCTGAAGGGTGCCTTCTGAAATTTAACAACTACAATGTACTAATAACAGCCATTGACGACTTTTGGCTGGAATATAAAGTAGATGAACAGATTTTTCTTTACGGTGCCAATTGAGATGAAAATGTCAATTTTGGGGGTCATCTGGTACCTCATGCATTGCCAATTACTCACTGAACTCTGAAGGCTCCCTCATAACTGTACATTACAGATGTACGTGTACCCTGGAACCCACCTTGCATTCAATTCTTTGTGCCCTACATTTTCCTTACTTCCTCTTTCCCACATGCTGTAATCAGGAGTTCTATAAGCACGTTCAATGTAGTACACCAAATTCTGAACAAAGTTAACCTCATCACTGGTATAAATAATCTGTCAAAAAAGCCATGAAACATTAATTTGAATTCTACATACATGCACATGTATACAGGTAACTGTATCTACAAGAAGCATTAATGTACATGGGAAAAACAGACAGCGTAGTGAAATAAGCATTAATGTGCATGGGAAAAACAGACAGCATAGTGAAATAATAACTAAAAAATAAAGTACTGTAATTTTTAGAACAGGATGTGACAATGGAATTCAGAAATAAAATTGAAGGGTGAATTTGAAGACACCCACAAAAACAAAATAAAAACTTCTAAGAATGACATTTGTTTAAGATAAATTATTCATACTCAAGTTATTACTAGTCAGTACCTGTAGTCCTGATGCAGTCATTTGCACAAGGGTCAGAAGATAAAGTGATACAGCATCAATCTAAAATAGACAAAACATTATCTCTGTCAAATTATTAGTCAAATACAAAATTGTATGAAGTGTAAGATGTATTTAACCTGAAGATGAGCCCATTCTAAGTCTGAAGATATTGCATCTCCTGTGTTGACATTAAACTTGACATGAAGGGAATTGTGCGCTGACTGGTTCTTCTTGAATTGTTCTACCTATGGAAAAAAAACTTGAATCAGTAAAATGAATGAGTAGTGACTGTCATAGTGGACCGTGAAGGATTGAGTAGTCTTTCAGGATGACACCAGAAACCCACACTATGTGAATACAATATACTGCCATGGATAAAGTTATTAACTTTTAATTAGTGGATAATGTAATTGGGTCTGCCAAGACAGATTAGCTGCATAATGACTTTTATCTAGTGAATAGTTATCCAAAATATGAAGAACTATGCCCATGTTCTGAGCCGCTATTTCTTGCCATCTTGTCTAAGAAACACAAAGGCACTACATGTAGACTTACTGTCACAGGGCTGCCTGTAATTGATCTTTTAATAACCACTATATTCATTTGCAAGATACAAATTAGATACAAACAAACTCAATTACTGGACAAACAGACAGACAGACAAACAGACAGGCAGACAGACAGATAGACTGACAGACAAGCTGACTAACTGACTGACTGACCCACTGACTGACTCAATGACTGACTGACAGACTGACAGACTGACTGACTGACTGCCTGACTGACTGCCTGCCTGACTGACTGACTGACTGACTGACTGACTAACTGACTGACTGAAGACTGACTGAAAGACTGACTGACTGATTGACTGATTGATTGATTGATTTAGATTGATTGATTGATTGATTGATTGATTTTTAACATTTTATGATTATCATAACATCACTTACATCACTTTCACTACAAAACGTAAGGTTAAAAAAATTACATTACAAGAGGTAAGATTACAACTAACACTTAATACATAATATATCCAGTCTTGCTTTGAGGCTTACCGCATATTAAACAAGAAGATCTGTTAGATCTTACAACCGCGCTTTTAAAATTTAACTGTTTTCTTAGCACTACAGTCGCAATGCAGTGTACATTCCAAAAGCAATCCTTGATGATTCATTGATTACTGTAGACACCACATTACTTGATCAACACAAACTCTATTAATGCACCATCAGTCGTAACCGGTGTGAAATCTCCGATGATGTAATAGTCCTAATCTGGAACTTTCTTCGGGATACGTATGGGCATGAAGATACGAACACTATTAACAACAGCTTTCTTTCTTAAAAATCATGATTAAATTAAATTTTTTTTTCCCTTGAGTAAAGGGCTAGCAAAGAAGTCACACAAGTCACATAATTCAAGAATTGCGTTATCCACGGCTTTCTTTAGTACGGTGGTTGTTTCCCTACCAATGACGTAATCCTTGCACGTTCTGACAAGTTCGTTGCTTGGCTTGCAATTATTTAATTTTCCTTCCGATCTATGAACTGGCTGCGATGAAACCGTCAAAGGATTTACTTCATTTGCGTAAAACCACAAGAAATACTCACAAAATTACAAATAAATTAATGACCGTCGCTTCTGCCGAAATAAACTTGCAAAGTAAACACGATCGTATTTGTCACGTAGCGAAAGTGAAAGCTGCAACATCAGCGCATTCCATGGCTGACATAATACCTTTTTTTAGCGTAATTATTATTCCCTTTAAATCCAACACTTTGATAAAACGAAAAGAAAATATATTTTACCCACAAAAAAGAAAACAATATCCGTAAAATTGTCCGTGTATTTATGTTTTAACAGCTTCTGGCGGAAAAACATCACACATTGCGTGACTCAAAGTTTGGCCGAGCGGAGGTCTGCGTCTGGTCACCGACAAAAAAAAAAAAATAAACCATGGGTAAACCTAGAACCGCGCTTGGCCCATGGCCGCGCGGTTAATTATTACCATTTACAGTAAGGAGAGGAGCGGCTTCCATAGTGAAAGAAATTTTGCCTTTTGGCCTTTAGAATATAAAATTGATTTTTGCACAATTAACTTGTCTTTAACAAATTCAAGAAAGTGAACAAAGCTTGGGGGTTTAAATTTGATCCTTTGTAGGAAGATGTGTCTCTTGCCAAGAAGGATGTAATAATTAAGGATATACATGTTAGGATTATACGCAAGTCATCAATTAGCAAACATTCACCACTGTGATTTTTCCACCAGCTTATTACTTCAAACCAAAACTTTTGAATTACAATACAGTTGGCTAGCATATGGGATAGTGTTTGTAACAAATCACAATGTATGCAAAGAGGAGAGTTTATGATCTTCATTTTGTGATTGATTGATTGGTTGACTGACTGACTGATTGGTACATGTTGGTATAAACTACATGGTATAGAGTATGTGAAACTCTGCACTTGTTCAGGATTGAACGCTAACGAGATGCATACTCCTCATGAGGAGCCTCACAAAATGTCATTTTCATATTACTTCATATTTGACATTAATACATGTATGTGTGTTTTGGTGACTTTTTAACAAATGAGGACACCTAATGGTGCATATCATAAAGAGCGTGCATCTCATTAGCTTGCGGTCTAGAACATACAGGTGTATCTGGTGAAACTGACCTTGTCAGCCTGCCTCATGTAACAGAACAGGATTCCTCGCATACATTTCACAACAGACTGCTGAAGTTCATATGCTCGGCCTTTGCTGTCGTCAATATGTCTGCAAATGAAAGCATATTTTAATATGCAATTACCCTACACTATACATTTCTTTTACATAAAATAATGAGTCATGCCCCTTTTCAGAATTTATTCTTAGCAGGACCTCATACAGGTCCAAGTATACAGGTAACCTTAGCGTTAGCAAATTAACTGTCACAATGGATATTGACAATTTCTTTCAAGGGACCTATGGATACTTTTATAATGTACTGAGTTATTATAATTAGAAATTAAAATATAGCATTATCTACTCAGACTGATGTTTATGTTAATACCAAATGAAATGACTGTCACTGAATATTATGTACATGTAAGACTTCCAGACATCATTAACACATCCATGACAACCTACTTTGTCCGGCCTTGAGGAGACTAGAATTCCTGTAAACCTCTATCTCGGTCCATAATACTGACACTCAGTGATACTCTGTCTGTTTGGTGTCCAAAATTTGAATAGGTTTCATTGCATTAATAATTAGAAAACAACCCTAAGAAAATATACGTGGTGATTGGTTAAAAATCGTGTTTCTATAACTCAATAGAAACACAGAGCTAGCATGAGCTGTTGACGTAATCATGGCGTGAGCAAAGAGAATTTACATTTTGATGATCAAAATAAACATTAAGTTGTTTCTCTTTTTTTCATTGCAGAGTCTTCTAAAAGAAATAGAAAACATGTACTGTGTTTCTGTCGAGTTATAGAGGCGCTCGTGAAAGTTTGGGAGAACTCGAAAAAGCTGTGGAAACACTTGCCTACGGCTCGTGTTCCCACAGCACTTCTCGTTCTCCCAAACTTCCACTCATGTTTCTATAACTCGATAGAAACATGGTACATGTTTTCTACATATATTTCTTAAATATTACTACTCTTCCTATATAGAAGATGCTTGTCTATCATATATTACATGTACAAGTGCTTCCCATAACTACTACCTACGGTCTTCTAAAAATGTAATGAGACACTAAATGTCTAACCTCTCAAGTAAATGTTCATGTATATACATATAATGCTGACCACAAGAGCATGCCTTTCACTCACTAGAAGTTTGCATCTCCCATGTGGGTTTCATTTTGTAGTGCTGAAGTACTATGAGAGTGACCAAAGCCACTGACATTTACTCTTTATAAATGACAGTTACAAACCTGTAAGCCAGTGCCAGAGCCCACACACCCATGGCACAATAAATGCTGTCTCGAACGTGACTTTCTTCATTTTGTACATTATTTGTGTACAAAGGAAACAGACCAATACTTCCACTTTGATACTGAAGAATTTGTTTCTTCACTGCATCGAAAAGAAAATAAATAATAAGATTAAATGATTAAGAAATAAATAACCTCAAAGGACAACAGAAGGCTAGAAATAATATAAGACAAGCAGTGTAGAGATTTCTAGAAAACAGAAAAAGAGAAATTTTCCTTCCAAAGTATTCTGAAGAAAACAGCCAAAACCCATGGTCATTTTTCAGAATTGAATGGCATTTTGAACATTTCCACTGGTTACTTTCAATATCAGCTACTGTGGCAATATATGTTGTCACCACATCAATACAATTTTCCATGTTTGGTTATTTCCTGCGGCAGTTCACAGAAACATAACTAATTCTTTCGTATTGATGTCTGTGTAAAAAAATGACGGAGTTGGATAGATTTCCATGAACCTCCATAGAAGATAGCAAAACAGAGAAGACTGCATGTGTGCAGTGGTGTCACAACATAGCAGCTGACATTCCTTTTTTGGAAGGACAGAGTAGAAAAGATCTTCAAAAGTTAGAAAAATTTTCCCAGGTTTTGGCTGCTTTCATCAATTTTGCTGAGACAAAATTCTTCTTTTTCTTCCTGTTGTTTACAAATCTTAGAAATTTCTATAATTTTCAGCAGTTATATAAAACAAGTGTGACCTCTAGCTTCCTGTTTGGCATGCGTGCAAGTGAAGCAAGAATCATCTCAGTAGTGGAGGCAATTAAATGGTAGATAGATAGAAGCCTTGCAACACCATTGTCAAGTCAACTTTTTACAATAACTGCAGAAGTTCTTGTGCACTCATTGACTAATTTTTATTGTCGATAAGCAGACAGACACATGAATTTATAATTTATGTGATGAGTCAATCAGCGAGGGCAGACCATTTGACAATTTGTTATCATTTGTCAGTTTTTCATGCGTCTGTCCTGTTATTGACAATGAGTTTCGTCATGACATTGTCAAAGTAGTCTGTGGATCCTCTCGGTTATCGCCTCGTGGATCCACAGCTACTTTGACAATGTTAAGACGAAATTCATGATCAGTAACAGGACAGACGCATGAAAAACTGACATCAATTTGTTAACTCTACATGTAACTATACATGCAAGTCATGATGGCTGATCCTGATAGAGACAATCGTTTCGGTATGGGTCCTACAAAAACAGCCTGACAAATTCAAAAGAGATCTGATGTCCTTAACCGTGTGCTCAGCCATGAGCGTTCTATATCCAGCTGACTGCCCAGCTCTGCGGAGCTTAAGAGATGCCCTTGTATGACGACGAGTATCACTCACATGAACGATCAGTCAGTGGTTCCAGCTGGTTCGGCCTTCGGAATCGAATTCTTGTCACAAATTCAGGTCAAGTTTCCGCGCAGGCCTATGTTAATGCACTAGCTGTACACTTCACGTTTACTTCTTATCACTTACCTCGTCGATAGTAGACATCCAGATAATCCCTCCTGTCCTCTTCATCCATCTTTTGTATCAACTCTTTCGACCGTGGCACGTCCGCCATGTTTGTTTTTTTCATGCTCGTATGGTAATCTGGGTACTACATTGAGGAGACTTATGCACCTCACCCCTCGCCAAAGAGTACGAGACGAAAACTTGTAATTTATGGAATACTGGACAGGACTTTTCTTCTGAAGTCCGTATGTACGCTCTATAGTCTACAATGAGCCCACTTCAGATACGAGGTGATAAACAACAAACGAGTCGCGTAGCACTGAGTTTATTATCCAACAAAGACGAATGAAATAATTGTTTTATAAACTCTTTATCGACTATAGGATATGGTCATTTCAGTTTGATTTAAACAGAGCGATGGTATGAAAACTCCGTAAAAACTAAAATCTCAATCCAAGATTTTTCGTCTTACCTTAGCACCAGAACAAAAGCTGACAACCTGTTCTGGTGCTGAGGTAAACACGAAAAATCTTAAATTAAGATTTTAGTTTTTACGGAGAAGGCAGGAAAATGTATCGCGCGTTGCTGAAATGAAGCTTGCTCAGGAAAGCAAGTGAGTCAGAGTTTTTTTCCGAAATATTCTTGGAAAAATCACCTCCAAATTTGCCTACGTTCAGGAAAAATGAGAAAGATGATTTAAAGGTTTATGGGAAGACCCGAAGAAGTGTCATTGCTGAAAATTGTACTCTTTGTTAAGTCAAATGAATCAAGGGTTTACTTGTTTACGCGGCTGTCGTCAAGACTACGGATTACTACGATTATCTGTTGAGTGAGGCGTGACGGAGCTTCGGTGATGAAGTTTTGGACTTAATACGGTTGTTGCCACGGGCAACTTTCCTCGTTTCTTAATGGTGCCAATGACCAGTCCGAACTGATAACGCCGTCGTTTTGCTTCTAATGATGTCAAAGGCCGCGGGCAAGTTGCTACTGGAAACAGAACCAGTTGCCAGTGACAACAACACGACTTTCACGTTAAAACCTGGTCACCAAACTTTCGTCGGGCCTTTCTCAGCTGATAATCGTAGTATGTTTCTCAGAATATATCGAGTTCTGAAATATAAAAGAACAAGACCCGACTGTAAGGTAACAAACTTGACAGGAGTGCTAAGCTTCTTTTTATACTAAAATTCTGTTTTCACTAACTGATCTGCAACGGTGATGTGTCGGGTTTTGGATCATTCCATTAATGTTTAGGAGCGGATTCAGGATTTTTTTTTCCATGCCTCAAAAAGTCGATACGCAAAGGAATTCTCCCCGTCCAGTCTGTTAGTTGCAAAAAATTTATTCTTCACTTTTGAAATTGAGATAGCCCTAACACTGATTAATAAGCCTAACTTAATAGACGTGCCCGGGTGGGAATTCCAGGGAATTGTTTTCACCTCTCTTATGGGAATAGTCGATGCGCAAAGGAATTCTCCCCGTCCAGTCTGTGAAAGGCGAGGAATTTAACCTTCAGTTTTGAAATTGAGATAACCCTAACCCTAACCATAATTAATAAGCCTAACTTAAAAGATGTGTGCGCGTGGAAATTCCAGGGCTCTTTTCGCACCTTTTCCGTGGGAATAGTCGATGCGCAAAGAAATTCTCCCATTGTAGTCTGTCAGTGGCGAGAAATATAACCTTCACTTTTGAAATTGTGATAATCCGAAACCTAACCCTAATTAATAAGCCTAACTTTAAAGACGCGTGCGCGTGTGAATTCCAGGGCATTTTTCTCACCTTTCCCGTGGGAATAGTCGATGCGCAAAGGCATTCTCCCAGTCCAGTCTGTAAGTGGCAAGAAATTTAACCTTCACTTTTGAAATTGAGATAAACCTAACTAATCAGCCTAACTTAATAGACAGGTGCACCTGGGAATTCCAGAGCATTTTTGTCACCCTTCGCATGGGAATAGTCGAAGCAGAGAGGAATTCTCCCTGTCCAGCCTCTCAGTGGCGAGAAATTTAACCTTCACTTTAAAAATTGAGATACTCCCCCCGAACCCTAACCCTAATTCATAAGCCTAACTTAAAAGACGTGTGCACGTGGGAATTCCAAGGCATTTCTCTCACCTTTCGGATGGAAATAGTCGATGGGGAAAGGAATTCTACCTGTCCAGTCTGTCAGTTGCTAGAAATTTAACCTTCACTTTTAAAATTGAGATAACCCTAAGGCCCCGGCCAAGCGATCGCAACAGTTCAACGCAAGATATCGCAACATTGTTGGCCCAGTATTTGCAAGCCCTGGCCAAACGATCGCAACATTTCGACGCAACATGTCGCAACATTGTTGGGCGCAACATGTTGCGTGTGTTTGGCCACCCTGTTACGACGTTTTAAATCGTATATTTTCATCAACATCATCATATTTTAGGCCACCACTGCATCTTAACTTAAATTTAGATATTTCCTTTGGGGATTGACTATTCCATGGTATACGAGGCATATGCAAAATGATTGTAAATTGCATGTGCCTTTTGTTGGGGTAGAAATACAGACATCGTAGCGCGTACTGCGAAATTGCTTATTTTAATTTACACGCTTTTAACTTAAATTCCCTCACCATCCTTTTACTGACTTACTGTTTACTGAAACATTTGTCCCTGTTTTTTCTAATCTTTGGGAAGCCTGCCTAAATGGGTGTGTGGTTGTAATTGTGATTGTTGCTTGATTTGATGGTCTTGTAAACCATAAGTGTCACCAATAGCGTCTGAGCCTGGCAGGTCGAAAGCATGCATTGGTAGGCTAAGACGGCAGTCGGCTTTTTCCCTAACATCCTAACTTTTACGCAAATTGGGGAGAGAAACGAGTAGGCATCGGGAATGAGTCGAGACATGGAAGTAACGACTACAAAGGTTTCTTTGTTATTCAAATCCCGTTTACGACAAACGGCACCTACTGATTACCGGATTACCTGTCAACTTCGGGTGTCTGGAAAACCCGAATAGTGAATAGCGAATAGTCGCGAATAGCGAATAGCGAATAGTCCCGAATAGTGCGAATAGTCTCGAATAGTGCGAATAGTGGCGAACAATCGCGAAAAGTGGCGAATAGTGACGAATAGTCGTCAATAGTCACCGCTTTAGATCTAACATCCAGCCTTAATTAATTATCCAAATAAGCAACAGAATTTCAGTAAATTTATTACCTTTTCTTCTCCGGACTCAGGCTAGTGGGCTGTCCGACATTAAGAAAACAGAAAACACAAGGATAACCTAATAAAGACGTATTTATATTTACGCTTTTGCAGCGGTTAAAACAGAAGAAATTACGTGTAGAAACAACTTTTTGTCCTGATAAGCGTCTGTGCTTTTTAGCGGGAAAATCCCATCCTAAGTTGCTACGAGGTTGACTGCGAGATACTGGGTACCCTATTTGCTACTGTTTACCACAATTTGCCACTATTTGCCACTATTCGCCACTTTTCGAGACTGTTCGCCACTATTCGCATTATTCGTACTATTCGCTATTCGGAACTATTCACTGTTCGCTATTCGCGACTATTCGCTATTCGCTATTCGGGTTTTCCAGACACCCGTCAACTTCCAACATATTCATCAGACTCACGTCTTTAGTGTCGAGCGTTCTCGGGGTCGTGGGGGATAGGGAAGATATTTCGAGTGACCACGAATGAGATTACATCAATATACGTCAGTGGTGTTATTACGAAGTCATTATAAGTGTTCTTAGTTAGTCATTATGAGCCGGCAATGAATGTAATCTCACTTGTGGTCACTCGCAGGCATTCGTGGTTACTCGTGGTCATTCGTGGTTACTCGTGGTCATTCGTGGTAACTCGTGGTCATTTGTAGTTACTCGTAGTCATCTGTGGTTACTCGTGGTCATTCCTAGTTACTCGTTGACCTCGTTGTCATTCGTGGTTACTCGTGATCACTCGTGGTCACTTGTGAGTGTGCAAGGAATAGCTAGGTGGGAAAATTAACGAGTGAGAATCACAAGGAGCTATTTAAAATCGCTTTCCAAATGGAAAGGATATTTTTTGCTGCGCTGCCAACCCAGTTTTGAGAAGTCTTCTTTCCAAAAGCGTCGTCTTCGCCAAAGAAAACATCCACAAATCAATTACACAGCAATAACGATATCACTTTGCGAACTGGGCAGAACTATCGATCAAATCGGTGTTAAAGGCGGAAAATCGAAAGCTCAAAAACGCCTGCGGTCTGTCTTTGTATCTCCGCGTGCGGACTTCTCAGGTTGTTCTTCTTTTGCCTTGCATTCGCGTGTTCGCGTCGTACGGCACGTTAGGAGCAAAGAGACTGCTCGCAGTTGACTCACCTAGTTTAAGGGCTTTAGGGTAATGATGGGGTTACACAGGACATCACCAATCTGATGAACGTCGTGGACAAAATATTTCAGAGGGTTCAGCTATATTCTGTCTGCAAAAGGCTTTCATTGCTCTAAACACAACGTGGAGAGGTTTCAATCTCGTTTGTCATTTCGTACTCCTTGTAGAGTAGGTGCTATACCTGTGAAGGTGGGTGCAATGAGAGGCGACCAACCTCCGGGGGAGGGACTCCCCCCGGGGACTCCCCCATAAAAGGTCGGGGATGCTCGTGGGATAATTTGAATTAGACCCCTAAAGAACCACCAATCTGGGCGTGGCTCGTGCTTTATATGACCCCTAAAACATACCACCAGAAGCATATCACCTGATACCACTTAAAACAGAAAAGGCTCGACTACCAGCCGCTGTTTAGGAACGGAGCCCGCGCTAGTCTAACAGACTCAATAGGCCGTAAGAAATCGAGCCTCAAAATGGAAATAAGAGCACTTTTTATTATTATTCCTATGAGTGCACCTTAAAAGATACTTTGACGCCTAAAACTAGTGGGGTTTCGTCACGAACACCCTACGTGAAACCAGAAGCCTTGATTTATACCCCTAAGTGAGACGAGTGGCATCCCCGACATTTTCATATGCGAGTCTCCCCCTCCGGGTAACCACTTTCAGTTTTCTGTTACAGTTCATTCTCTATGAAAGTCCTCTGAGTACAAGTTTCCCTTCCTAGCGTAATTATCTGACACACCCATCTTCAAACAGTAGAGAGGTAATAAATATTAAATGAATCATGTTGATCTGAAAGAAAACAAATGCACCGACAGAATCTCCTGACTTGTTTATTTTCTTTAACCATGATGTGAAAATTAAAAAGTAAGATTTTCACAACTTTATCGAGTAGTTTATTCTACTTTTTGAAATCCCTTACGTCACCAAGCTACTAGAGTCTGTCATAAGTTGGTGACTTAATATTACGTCAATTTTATGCAATTATGAAGCTTGGAAAGGGAGTAAAAGAGAGAGAGCTTGGGATCGAGGTCATTGATGGAATGGCAAGAGTGAATTCAATGGCACCATCAAGTAATCAAGGTTTTTTGCTAGAAAAGCCTAGTGAAAACACCTAAAAGATCATAAAACTAGGCTGGGTTGATGAAACATCATCAACCATTTGATCAACCATCAACTGTTGATGAAACATCACCACCATCTATTAATGACAGATTTACTGTCACATGTGCTTTGGTGCTGCATTGTTCATTGACGAAAAAAAAAAAGAGGTTTCTTATTGTACGGTTAGATGATGACAAAAATCCCGACTATTTGTTGCTTGGTAGGTTAATTACCAATGGTGACTTTCCTCTATGTTCAAGCTGATACAGAGCAACACAAACACTTCCAGCAGTGATAGCAATTTGTGCCTTCCACTTGATTGAACTAAACTACTCAGCCTGGAAATGGAATTCATTCACATCTATAAAAAATTCAAATAGGAAAAAAATTATGTGGGTACTGTTTTAGTGTGTATTATTGACACACAAATTTGCAAGTGGGAACTTTGGAGAACTTCTTTACTTTTTACTACTTGAAATCTATACTAATTCTTCCTGTCTTTTTCTACATAGATGCAGTGCACTCTTAAAAATCATCAAAACGTAGTCTTAAAATTGCACGGAACCATTTGGGAGTATGGTCTCCAGCTGTGTAGTGTGAATTATTGGACAAGTTTGATAAACAATTCAGTATTGTTTATAAAATACCAACCTAACTTGTAAATTGCTTGTATTTACTTCCATCTGTTATACAAACCACTAGCACCTCCCCAATTTTAGTGTCATCCTCAACAAGCTCAACAACCTCCCTTTGCAACATCAGAGACACTGTTGGAAAGGGAAAAAATATGTCAGCCATATTTAACAACCAGCCTCTTGGCTAGGCATGTTCTGCCTGTCTTTCAGGAAGTCAGTCTTAGACTGAGTCGATGGGTTTGCAGTGAGGAGGTGATTGGTCAGTGGTTATTGCACCTGACCATTATCTGGGAGGTCATAGGTTTGAGTCCTGTTAAGGACTCAGTTTTTCTTTGTCCCATGCTTGCAACACACTGCACATTTCACCTATTACATTCTTCTTACTTACGGCTGCTTGGGGAGGCTATCTTGAGCTTCAATTTCTTCCTTTCTTAGTCTATGTCTGGGGAAGTCCATTTCGGTGTCTGTTGTTCCAGGACAGATGCAGTTCACACAGATTCCTTTATCTCTAAATGCAGCCTTTATAAATTTAACAAAGAAAGCTCCTATTAATCAGATTTTCTTGAAAATGAATTGTCCATGGGGACACTGGGCAATTTTTACTGGAAATGGACCAGTTACATAAATTATGGTGGTTGAAACATTCTTATTTATACATGTAATTCCACAAGTGCATGACTTGATTTTGCCAGAGAGTAGAATACTGTAAACTGCAGCTTATAATCCCTGGGCTTAAGGGCCCATTAACCGATCTTTTCAAGCCGTTGCTAAGGAAAATTTATTCTCATGTAACTTCATCATTCTTAGTTAGTTCAGAGTTATTTCATGAGTCTTTTTCATGATCAGTAACACTGGTGATGATGTCATCAGGCCACACCCATGGTCATGTGACTAATACAGAAAAAATGCAAAGGCTCCCAGGCAAATTACTTTAACAGGATTTTTTTCATTGATTTAATATTTTAATTTAAATCCTCATTACGCTATGCATTGATTTTGTTTCATTTCTAAAAGGTCAGATTTTGAAAGAATTTCAAAATATTGACAAATTCATAATTTTCTGAAAAAAGCATGATTTCAGAAAAGGAATGCATAACTATGTTTCCAACCTTGGCTTTAATCGAAATTCATTGAAAAAGGCTGGATTTAATGAAAAAGCACGTTTCCTTTAGCATTTAAAGAAACCGGAAGTGCACCCAATATCTATTGGAAGTTACTCTATCAGCGCGTGCGCAATTTACACCACCAGGGCACTTCGGTAGGATCAAACAAAGCCACATGGAGGTAGTTTTTCTCTTTCTATTGCTCTTGTTTTTCTGTCTTTCTCTTATTTTGAATTTGCTTGTACTTTTGTTACTTTGCATTTTGTGAAACACAAAGAAAAACATCTAAAATGTAAGCGAATTTGCAAGTTGTTTTTATTTTCTGCACTCAGGCTGATGGAAGTAACTAAAGGTGAAATTTCACCTCCTTAGCAACACGCACGAGCGCGTGCATGAATTGTTTAATGGGCCCTTAAACAGATTTGTAAGGGGTTTTGGATGGGCTTATTAACTTTCGACTCGGACAAGGGAGGGCAGCATGCTTATAAGCAGAATAAAAGAAAAAAAAAACATTTCAAAATGAGCTACAGGAGCATAAATAGAAATAAGCTTTAAAAAAATAATAAACCAAATTCACTCCATTTTAAACTACAGGGGTGCTTATTTCCAGGAGGACTTATAATCAGAAGTAGTATTTTGTTTACAGGTAGATCAGCCTATAACTGGGGGGCTTAGGCAGAAGGGCTTACAAGTGGCAGTTTACAGCCATGATAAAAAAGATATAACAAGAAATCACTGACAAAATAATAGTGTCACATAGCTCATATCTCCTTTAACTAAATATGCAGGGATCATAAACCACACTATACTTTTTTAGAAAATAGCCCAAATAAAATACCAATGCTGATTGGTTTAAAATTATAGTGTTTCCATAACTTGATAGAAAACAGAACTCAGGGCATGACAAAAAGGCTGTCCGATAGTCTGGAACTAGTGAAATGATCAGTCGGGCTAGTGCCAGGCTTCTTATCACAGGTTACCCGATGGGCAAGCATGAAGTGGACACGATTGAAACACTGTTGGTTGTTTCTCTCTTTTTTCATGGCAAACTTCAGATATGGTGTTTAGCAGACAGTTCGTGAGAGAATGTGAAACAAGGCAAATCTTTTTCTAAGATGAAGTAAAATGTAAAATTTAAGTGACCGAAATCAATTAAAATGGTAATTTTTTTCCAGATTATAGTACCTAGGAGAAATAAATAACTTAGGTCTTGTTATTTATGGATATGAAATTTCCAAGGGGCAGGGGGACTCAAGTAGAAAAATCATGGAAATTCCAGGGGATGGGGGAAGTACAGAGAAGCCCCTTGGAATGGAAAATACTGGGGGGTGGGGGTCAAACTGGAAAAAAACCCTCCATGGGAGAGGGTATGAATATTTTTTGGAACCACACATAGAGTGCTTCTAAATGATTTATTGTGTAAGGTTTACAGCAATTCAAAAGGGAAATCAAAGAGAATTAGTTCATCTAAGCACATTATTAATAAACATTATTTTTGCATATTAAATTACATTAATTATCCTAATTAAATAAAATAATTTCAGGCTAGCTCATAAGGCTAATAAGATGAAATTACAGCTTGCCTGAAGGGCAAGTTGAGTTTTTGAATTTCATCTCACCCTGAGAACTAGCAAAGGCTGTTGATGCAATGATGGCATGAGCAAAAGAGAATTTTCCTTTTTGATGATCAAAGTAAACAAGTTGTTTTCTTTTCTCATTGGGGTATTTTCTATCCAGCTATTTATAGAAACATGTATTCACAGTCAAAAAAAGCTGTGGAAACACTCACCTGTGCGCTCATGTTCCCACAGCATTGCCCATTCTCTTAAACTTCCATAACTTACTAATATCTTAAGTACAAAACAATCTTACCAGGTTGGTATTGACTGTTTTATTCCAGTTGTCTTCATCAAGAACAGCAGCATTATTGCAAACAATGTCAATCTGACCCCACAAGGAAATAGCTTTTGTGAATGCCTCTAATAAAAGAAAAGACACTTAAGTACTACATGACTATGCTGAATAAGAATTTGATGACAAAAACTACCTCCAGATAAAATTCAACCTCTTTGAAGCCAGTAGTCTCCGTCAATGTTCTGGCTTCTCTGAAGTCATGATATAGAGTTACGACAAAAGGAATTGATAAAATTTAACATAATTATAGTAAAATTTCAGTTTTAAGTAAAATGTCAATTTTATGTAATGCTATTAATTTCAATTGGGAATGCCATCTTTGCTTTATAATGACCCCAGATAGAACTGCTGAATAAAATGGGTCAAGATTGTAAACATTTTAATTTGGATCACTCTCATTTTGTTCACTGCTATTAGGATTTTCTCAAATTGCCTATTATAAACGTTAAACATAACTGACCTTTTAAATCACTCTCATCCGACACATCACATCTGATGAACTTTATGCATTCAGTTCCATATTTCTCTTCAAATGTATGTTCTACCTCCTTCCCTCTTTCCTCGTTTACATCAACCACAGCAACCTAAATTTCAATGAATGGGTTTACTGGACAGTAACCCGGTCAAATGGAAGATGACAGACTGTTATGTCATTCTCTCAGTGCTAAAGAAGCTTAAAATAATTTAATCTGCAATGTTTATTTACATTATTTAAACAGACACGTGTACATGTAATTTACATCAGCAACCTGTAAATTACATGAATTAATCAAGGAAGGTTGTAATTTTGCATGTATTCCACGAGGGAGAGATATGGAGTAATGAGGCAGTACAGTTCTAAATTACTGACTTTATCAATATATTTTGAATTTTAACGCCTATCATAGCTCAAGCTGTCATAGTTTTGACTCGCCTGTTGCCTTGATTTTCCAGCCATATTACAAACTCCTTACTTTGTAGATGAATGCCGTACCAACAACAGGTAAGTTCATAAGCAACACCTATCAAGCATTTAGTATCACTGACCCAACTAGTGGACTAATGAAAATCCTGCATTTTAATTGGCTATGCTACTAGAGGACTATTGGTAATAGTTCTCGAGTAGTGAAATTGGTGCAATCGAGCGTGACGCTTTCTTTCATTTTATTGCCAAATAATTTCTTCAACTTGCATTAGCTAACTTTATTATTGCCTTTTCTGTCCGCCTAGTTGGGTGATACTAAAACAATTAGACCCTTAGCCCTTGCGGTGTATGGGTCTAATTGTTAAATATACTCAGGGCCGTAAGAGGACTGCTATAACCCCTAATGACAGCCCATTATCATTAGACTCTAAGTTTACCAGTTAACTATTAAGTAATTTTTTGAATTACATTGTCTAACTAAGCCAGTCTTGATAGGTATCAAAAATTGTCATATGATAGTTAGGATAAATTGGGTGTTGTTGCAGTGTTATATTTATTCCCCGCTGTTTCATCAGTTTTGATGACACTGGGGCCAAGGCACAGCTGAAATGAGTAATACATTTTTGTAGTGGTGTACAGTCAGTCTCCGACTATAAACACGCCTAAATAAATCTTAATCAAATTTCAGTCCATTATACGAAATTTGGTCTCAAACCACGTGGGCTGTCCGGAATGTTTCCGGGGTGTCCATGTAAGTTTTGGTTGTTTACGTTGGAGGCCTTTAGATATGAGTATAAGGCACGTTTTAAAATAAAACTGAATACGATAACGTTTACCTTGGCACCCAGCTGTAGCAAAAGTTCGCAAATTCCACGTCCTATTCCAGAAGCTCCACCAGTAACCAACGCTATACAACCCGAAATTTTCATCACTAAGATCTTCCAAATTCTGATTTACACTACGGCACATTGGACTAGACAGCTGGCCGCGTGCTAAGGACTGGGAACCTACCTATTGCTGGTCCCCAGGGTCTTCTCGGAAATGATTTTCAAGATTGGCGGTTGAGTATGTGGGTTGCCGGTAAAGGTTGGCGCTTTGTATCCAAATGTATTTTTCTATTCCAACCAACCACTAGTAAGAAATATCAACAGCAAGACACGCTGAGACCTACTTAGGGACAAGATGGAACGAGTGCGCACAATTTACCAAGTTATGTTCCTAACTTTCACCTCTCCCTAGCCCTTGGGTGCAAGGTACTCTCTTATAATCCTTATACAGGGGCGGATCCAGGAATTTCTGAAAGGGGGGGTTGTACACTAATGTAGTAACCTTTAATGCCAATGGTGTGGAGGGCGAGTTACGGCCCCGTACCTCTGGCACGAGCTCTTAAGGGGTCCGGAGCCATGCCCCTCCCCCCAAAAAATAATGCTTCCGATTTTTCCCTCTAAAACGCCTTTTGCAGCATTCTCGAGACTTCAAAAGAGTTGTGAAGGCATGATATAAAATCTGGAATTTATCTTATTTCTCAGCCAGGAACCCAAAAATAATAATGCATGAATGAAAGGGACCGCCGACCGGTTAGCTCAGTGGTAGAGCACCGGACTAGCGTGCGGGAGGTCGCAGGTTCAAACCCCGGCCGGACCAACACTCAGGGTCTTTAAATAATTGAGGAGAAAGTGCTGCCTTTGTAATGACATCTGCAAATGGTTAGACTTTCTAGTCTTCTCGGATAAGGACGATAAACCGTAGGCCCCGTCACACAACTCTTCCTAATTAATTCTGTGGGACGTAAAAGAACCCACACACTAATCGAAAAGAGTAGGGGACGTAGTTCCCGGTGTGGTGGTTTATCTCTCATCTGATAGTTAAATGCTCGGAGATATTAGCTGCGTAAGCTACTCTGAAATCCGAGGGTAAATAAAGTGATGTATGTATGTATGTATGTATGTATGTATGTATGTATGTATGTATGTATGTATGTATGTATGTATGTATGTATGTATGTATGTATGTATGTATGTATGTATGTATGTATGTATGACAGCAGTATCATCAATAGTTATTTGTCGTTTCTCTACATACCTCATTAATCAAACAACGTAGCCTGAAATAGTCTTCTAGGATGAGCTTTTACAAAGGCCTCGCATATCTCGTCTACCTCGAATCTCTCAGGGTAATGCATAGCAATAACAGCGAGATCTGAAAAGCGCTCTTCAGACATCGTTGATCGGGTGCAGGTTTTGATCCGTTTGATGAGCGAAAAGGACCGCTCAGCTTCCGCACTACTGATTGGTAGGGTGCAATGAGCAGAAGACGATGGATGTTTGGAAAAGCATCCTCGTCACACGCGCCAAGTGCTAATAGAAGATTGCTTGGAAGTTCCTTCTCTGCTGACTGCCACATCGTTTGCCATCTTCGTAGCTCATTTCCAAGGGATTTGGGAAATGGAAGGTCATTTCCCCAGAACAGCATGCCTTCTGTTGCTTCAGATAGCTCCAGGGTGTTTTTAACTATGATTGAGGGTACTAGATAAAGCAAGTGACGGGCGTGGCGATCCTCGTCAGAAAATCGGTCTTGCATTTGACTAATCAGGGAATCAAGAAGGAGAATAGCCACAGATTTTTTGTAATGATCAATTGGACTAGAACTGGGAATGTTTGAGCGATTCCTCTGTATGCTTGTCTTTCTGGGAATAGCTTCAACGATTCCCAGTTTCTCAGCAAGGTCTAATATTTCTTTGTTCTGAACCACAAACTTACCTGATTTCTTCGTATAAAAATCTGTTATTTTCTTCATTTTTCGTCCAACGTTGAACACACTTCAACAATACTCAAACATTCGCTTGGCCCCAATCCCACTCGTTTACGTTTGAATGAATTTCACCTGTTCATGTCGCCTGTTATACCTGATCCTGTCTGATGACGCGATCCTGATACGACCTTCTTGCAAGTAATATCCTCCACAGCAGTCGCGAAACGTACATTATCTTTTCAAAACTTGAAAAGCAGTCGAATGGTGGAAGTGAAACAACTGTGTAAAAATCAATATTATTCTATCATTTGTAGGAAGAAAAAAAAAATGCTGCTCAAAGGGGGGGTTGCAACCCCCTCAAACCCCTCCCCTGGATCCGCCTCTGTTATATGGGCTATACTGGCATGTGTGGCCCCAAAGGATTTGATTTTTGAGCGGTTTTGGTCTAAAAAAGGTATAGATTGTGGCCATTTTGGTCTGAAATGGGGTATTTTTCACTCTGGCTTGACCGGTTGCTTTGTTTACAAGGTACTAGTTTTTGGGAGTATCGATTTTTCGCTCAGGTCTGAAATCGGGTATACAAAATTACAGATTTTGGTTTGAAATAGGTTAAGGTTCAAGCAGCACACTCCCACCAAAACGTTTGGGGAGTACCTCCCCGCCCCCCCCCCCCCCCCCCCTCGACTCCTTCCCGGGCTTTCATCACTATGTTTCTACAGCTCAGAATTGGTTAAAAAGTAGAATGAGTGATCACCAGGCATATTGGAATAAAATTTTATTCGAGTCTTACCACGATCAAGTTAGGAACTTAAAAGCACAGTGGGCTATCCCAAAAATTAATTCACACACAATTGCCTGTTTTACTTAAAACATGCAATGAAAATTAAACCCGAACACCAAAGAAGGAAATTCACATATTTTTTACATTTCCGTGAATGATACTCTGACCTTCTGAAAGCTTCTGAACAACACTTACAGCTTTTTTGTGCTGTTTAACTTTTATCAGTTAGCCAACTTAATTATTAATGCCTTTCTTCTTTAAAAGGGTAATTCAAACACGTACATATATATCAACTTCATCTCAAGCGGAACTGACTTTCCTCGTCTAGATCCCATTGAACTATTCCTATAAACTGGTTACCTTTTGCTCCCATTTCATTTATTTTTATTTTTGCTAAATTAATGAAGGCAAGCACCCGTTTTACTTCCGTCTTCTTTATTGTTTTACAGATCACGTTGCCGCCGTCAAACGTCTCTTCAATCTCGTCTCGGCGAACATTTTAACATGTTCATGTATCAGATGCCGTATATGACAACGTACTCCAAGCAACTTGCAGGATCAAGAGAGGTCATATAACAATCTGAAAAGAGGACAGCAAGATATTTAAAACTCAACAAAGTCAGAGTACTGATCGGTCAATAGATGAATGAATGAACGAACGAACGAACGAACGAACGAACGAATGAAAGAATGAATTCAATCAATCAATCAATAAATCAATCAATCAATCAATCAGTCAGTCAGTCAGTAGGTCAGCCGTACATCAGTCGGTCAGACATTCAGTCAGTCGTAAGTCAGTCAGTCGTAAGTCAGTCAGTCGGTCAGCCAGCCAATGAATGAATGAATGAACGAATCAGTAATCAATCAATCAATCAATTAATCAATCAGTCAGTCAATCAATCAATCATTCAATCAATCAATCGATCAATCAATCCTTCAATCAATCAATCAATCAATCGATCAATCAATCATTCAATCAGTCAATCAATCAATCAATCAGACAGTCAGTCAGTCAATCAATCAATTTTCCTTTTTCCAGGATAGTGAACTTAGCTATGGATATATATTACAGGAAAAGCGGACCTCTCCGAACACTTTCCAGCTAGACTTTCCTAAAAATTTTGTCTTTCGTTATCCTTGGCCACTATTCCCACTCTTCGTTTCTGTAAATAAGTAGAAAAAGCGTGGATTCCGAAAACAGGGAAAACGCCAGAGGTCACGTTTTTGTCGGTAAAATATTAACTAGTTATTCGAGTAAGTTAAAATAAGAGAGTATGTCTGGCCGCGCTGAGTATTCTCAGATTAGTGTAGTTGGGAGGAACATTCACTTTCTTTAGAGTTCAAAATTTACGATCTCCCGCAGCAAGCCATAGCTACAATCCAACTATCCACCATTTTACAGTGAATAAAATGGCGTGATTTTTAAGGAGTAAGCCAAACCAGGAATCATTTTCTATGTCAGATCTGATTCATCCACTCGTCTGCTTACGTCATTGTAGTTGAGAAACTCCACACCATCTTCGTAAGTGACTTTCACCACCTGACCTACGTCACTCTCATCTCTAATCAAATCCAGGACACACTGAGCTACAGCTTCGGGTCTACAGCAACAAAATAAAAAGCTATCAATTTTATAGAAAGAGAATGTGAACAATTAACTCCTAAACTATGGCCGCCACCTGGTTAGCTTAGTTGGTAGAGCGCCGGACTGATGTGCGGGAGGTCGAGGCCGGGTTCGAGTCCCAGAGCGAACCAAAACTCAAGGTCTTTAAATAACTGACGAGAATGTGCTACCTTTGAAATTAAATCTGCAAATGGTTAGAAGTTCAAGCCTTCTCAGATAAGGACTATAAATTGTAGGCCCCGTCTCTTGCATCTTCAGTGTTACATGGTTAGCAAGGGACGTTAAAGGACCCACACACTTATTGCAAAGAGTAGGGCAGGTAGTTCCCGTTGTTGTGGTCTGGCCTTGTCTCGGGTTGTCCAAGAAAAATTACTATGTTGGGTGAAGTGAAATCAATGTTCAAAGCGTTTGGCTGATGATTGACATGAAAAAATTCCCTAAATAAGAGCTTTGATGTTTTCTTTTGTAAAACGGGTAATTGTGAAAAAAATCAAGGGCTGTACAATATTCGGCTCCTTATTGTCTGTTTCCTGGAAATTCCACATTCAGAACAATATTGCCAAGGGGTAATTACATATCCTTTCAAATGTAGCTTGTAGCACAAAATATGTAATTTTTCACGTTGTTATTGTAAGATAGTTGTGTATTAGTATGTAGATTCGTTGGTATGCAGGTTACGTAGTCACGCTTCGAAGTGAATATTTAAGGAGTTTGTCCGCTTGGAGTTGTTACTCGATGGCATCTCTGCCGGCTTTTGATCATTACATTCTAGAAATTTTGTTTTGTAAAGTTTCTGTGTTTTGTTTAGTACATGTGTTGTATTAATTGCTATCCTAGGGCCGTTTGTGTTTGTTGTAATCACTGGAAAAGTTGAAAATTTACAGAGTATGTAAACAACATGTAATTAACATGTAAATAATCAAAAAGAGACTGTAAAGATTAATTTACATGATTTTTCCCCTTTTACATGTTTTGGAGGTTTCATGTAAAAAACATGTAAATATTTCAAGTGAAACATGTAAATGATGAAGAAAACACTGTAAATGTTTCAACGCAAAGGGCTAAGATCATGTAAATAACATGTAAACTGTTCCTGCAAATACTGTAAATAGCCTGTAAATAGCCTGTAAATTTCTTGTGATTCAACCTGGAAACCCGTAAATAACATGTAAATTTAATACAGGGAGGCTGCCATAATACTGTAAATAACATGTAAATAAAAAGGGGAGGCTGTAAACAACATGTAAATAAAAAAAATGGAGGCTGTAAATAACATTGAAAATGAAAACAGGAGCCTGTAAATAACGTGTAAATCAAAAAAGGGAGCCTGTAAATAACATGTAAATCGAAAAAGGGAGCCTGTAAATAACGTGTAAATCGAAAAAGGGAGTCTGTAAATAACATGGAAATCAAAAAACGAGCCTATAAAGAGCATGTAAATCGAAAAAGGGAGCCTGTAAATAACATGTAACTCGTAAAAGGGAGCCTGTAAATAACATGTAAATGGAAAAAGGGAGCCTGTAAATAACATGGAAATTGAAAAAGGGAGCCTCTAAATAACATGTAAATCGAAAAAGGGAGCCTGTAAATAACTTGCAAATCGAAAAAGGGAGCCTGTAAATAGCATGTAAATGGAAAAAGAGAGCCTGTAAATAACATGGAAATCGAAAAAGAGAACCTGCAAATAACATGGAAATTGAAAAGAGGAGCCTGTAAATAACATGTAAATCGAAAAAGGGAGCTTGTAAATAACCTGTAAATAGAAAAAGGGAGCCTGTAAATAACCTGTAAATTGAAAAAGGGAGCCTGCAAATAACCTGTAAATTGAAAAAGGGAGCCTGTAAATAACATGTAAATCAAAAAAGGGAGCCTGGAAATAACCTGGAAATGTAAAAAGGGAGCCTGTAAATAACATGTAAATCGAAAAAGGGAGGGAGAAACCCTGTACGATAAATAACTTGTAAATAATAACTTGAAGAAAAATGCATGGAATGTACTGTTTTATTGTAATCAAATCTGTTGACCTTAATTATAATAGTAGAAAACATGCAAATTTATACAGAATCAGAAATTTATTGCAATCAGAACAAACTCAGTAAAATTCAAATAGTTTTTATATGCCATGAATAAGGTTACAATGTATACATTGCAACAAATAAAACATGGTTTCTTTTCTTTCTATCCATAACAAGACGACTTAAATGTGATTTTGTGCATGGCCAAAATATTTTAAAATACCATGACTGAGCTCCTTTAACCGAATTCAAGCACTTTTCAAGACTACTAAACTTCAAGACCTTTTCAAGACTGTGCAAAACCATGTCATATTCAACTCTATTTAATTCATAAATAATAAAATGATTAAGAACTATACTGTTGTCAGCTACAACTAGTGAAAATTTTGCAATTTAGGCGTATTACTAAATTAAAATTGTTTGCAAATGGATACCTGTCTTAAATATATACTTAATTCACAAAGTCAAATGTAACATAATGATAATACCTTTGTCATAAAATGAATGAATAAACTGTTTTTTTCTTACTAAGTAATTAATGTAGGATTAAATTAGCCTTAATAATTATTATGAAAAATGTGGGAGGCACGATGGCCTCGTAGTTACATGTAGTGCGCTCAACTCCTGATTGACCAGTCCGGGTTCAAGCCCTAGGCAGGTACATTCTATTGTGTTGTTGGGCAACACACTTTACTCTCAGTGCCTCTCCACCCAGGTGTATAAGTAGGTACCAGTGAATTTAATGGTGGGGTAACCCTGCAATGAACTGGCATCTCATCCAGGGGGAGTAGAAATAGTCCTAATCGCTTCCTGCTACAGAAAGCGGGATAAGCTCCAGTCTGTTGGGCCACGTGGCTCATATGCAGACTTTACCTTTACCTTATTATGAAAATTACTGCAATGTAAGTGTGAAATATTGATCAACTTTTTTCATAGAGTGAATTGTTCTTTTGAAATAACAGAAAATAGGGAGAAAAAACATTTACCACAAGATAGAGATTGACATTTTAAATTCATCATAAAAACATTCATGTATACACATACACATATACATATACATATACATATACATATACATATACATTGCATAACATAAAACAAGGCTTCTGACATCTTTTAGGCTATGTTTACAAAGTTTCCTTCTTTTTCCAAAACTGTACGGAATCCAAACAGGACAAACATTTTGGACCCCTGACAAAACATTCACTGTAAACAATATTCAAAATTTTACTTTTTCTTTTTGTGATAAAAAAAAACTGTACTGTAAAAAAAAAAAATTCATAGGGACCTGTTGAAATTGAAAGGCCTATCTAGTACCATAGTTCCCATAACACATCATAAGTTAATAAATTATTGTTCTGGTACTACATGTATGTAAACATAGCCTTTGCTTTTTATGATGAAATCTTATAGCTGCTGTATTGAACAATAAGTATCAACCTAGCAATCTAAGATATTCAAATGTAATGCTAATTCACTAACACAGGTACAGTGTAGGTGATACTTCAAAGCATTAAAAATAATGTTTAAAGTGGTTGAATTTATGCCAGAAAGTGTTGAAGGTCACCATGTTAGACCGCAATGCACCAGGGGCCCATTTCTCGAAGGTCCCAAAAAGTTTTCGCACCCAGAAAGCCATACCAAAATCTGAAATCTTATGCTTACTGAGCTGTTTTATTCTCAATATGAACAGAGGTTTCCTTCACACGAGAAGTTTCAGGCATATACAGCTCTTAGTTTTTAGACACAGCTCAATTAAAGATGGCTTTGTGGGCCCGAAAAGTTTCCAGGGCCTTCAAGAAATGGACCTTGGACCCCTTATAGAGTCATAGGTACTGTAGACTTCTCAGTGGCTGATTTTTTCCTGATCAAGCATCAATGCCAAGGAGTAGGCATGTATTGACCACTCTCAATTTTACTTCATCCTACAAGTAACATAAAACATTTCATTAAATAAGATAAGTTATGTCTGAGTATGAATCAGCAAATTCTATGTATGATATCAATCAGCGAATTTTACACTGGAGTTATTATTTTGTTTCTTATCATTCCAATTTATACTGTGACATTTGAAATTGGACTGTAGCCGGTCATGTTGACTGGCCAAAGTAATTTTAGCTTGGTCACGTCTCATTTCTGACTGGTCAAGATATTTACGAAAAAATCAAGTACACATAATGTGAGCCAAATTAAACCCACAAATAGTTTGTTTGTTCCAGTCACTGCTAGACCGTTTAAAGATTGGCTTAATATTTTTCTGAACAGATTTAACCCCAGTCACTCGAATGGCATTCCTATTGATCTTGAATGCATGACAAACAGCAAGCGAATGGTCTTTAGCCGTTCGAACAGATACATGTATGCACTGGTGTATGTTTTCGCTAGAGGTCATAATAAAAAAGGGATAAAAACTCTCAGATTTACAGTTAGGGATTTGATTGTTTATTCAAGAATGAACAACGTGACCGTCTCAACATGACATGACTGGTCAACATGACTGGCGAGTGAAGTTTTTGGCCGGTCAAGTCACCATTCTGGCCGGACATTACCTGTTGACCGGCCATTATTTTGAGCCCTGAATATTCATCAATCAAACAGATCTTACATCTACATCTGTAGCTACTGTGTGACAAAAAATTTGCATCTCTGATTGGAAGGCACTGAATGTCAGAGGATGTAGAAGAACTAAACTCAAAATCTGTGGCAGTAACTATTCAATGTTCACTATCTCCATTGTAATATTCATGCATAATAAATCAAACTCCTATCAAACAATGTTTAAATAATAAGTCGAGTTATTTGCAGGCACAAGTTGATTGTTTCTTACGTGCACTTATGCTCTATTGGTGGACAAAGGTACAGATGATGTCATAAAAGTTTGTTTTTGTTTCTTTGTTATGTATTACGAAGCAGACAGATTCTATGCTGTTGTGCATCTGTTCAGTAATAGATCACAGAAGACATCAAAATGTGGTAAAAACATCAGTAACACACGCCTGAAAAATTCACAAATTCTGTGACACACTCTGGTAATGGCTTATGAGACTATTTTTTGTTTTTACCACATTTTGATGTTATCTGTGATCTACTCAAGGCAAGAAAAAACCCAGGTCTGATTTCCTCAGCCAAGTAAATTTTGCTCTTAGGCAAGCGAAAATAGAAGTTCAGTGGCCCAGTGGGCAAGTAAAATTACAATGTAGCGTCAGTAGTCTTGTGAGTCTGACTAAAAATGCCAGCTTGATAAATGATAATTTCCAGTCATTCCATTTCAAAACTTAAGACCTAGAGATAAGTTAATTATTAGGTTGAAAGCAGGAATTAGTTTGGAATCCGAGTGTACTTCATTCGCATTTGTCCTCTGATTTCTTTACTGGCCACCACACTGGCAACTAATATTTAAGTGGGGCAAGTGAAAACTGAAATTGACTGGCCCACTAGGCCAGTGACTTACAATTTTCTTTCCTGCCCTGCTACAGATGCATGAACAGATGCATGACACATGAAACCTACATGTATTTGGTAAGAGCCCAATTTCGTACAAGTAAAATGTACAGCTGTGACAGGGCTCTAAAGTGCTGTCTGGTCATCCCAGGGTAAGGCAATCAATTGAAATCGATCCATAAATTGATATAAATCAATAAATTGAAATTAATGTAAGTGTTATCAGTGCTATCAATCAATTGAAAGAAATTCATACTCACATGCTAGAAAAGTTTCAAGTTATCAGTTTGATTTTACCAAATTTATCAGTCATTAGAGAATCAATTGAAAGTTGGTCTCTCTTTGTTAGTTCACCTAAACTGTAGAAAAATTATTGTGTCCCTCAACACAATGTTTGATTGTAACTTTTTTATGTAGATTTCAAAGGCACTACCAAAAACCCCCAAAATATAGTCCCTGATACATGTATGCCAGCAAAATATTCTGTTTACGAGATACAATGTAATGTTTTTATGCAATTGTATTCATGATTTCATATTTCACTTTAAATCTTTTGTTCATTTCTTTCTTATTAAATGTTGCTTAAAAGATAAGCTAGTATCAGCAAAATTGATAATGCTTATTGAAAATTTGATCACAATCGATGACTCATGACGAATCCTTTTATTGATTTCTGATATCATTGACTAATTTCTATTGATTGTTATGAAATAATTGATTGACTGTACTGTGTCGTCCAAGACAAGTAGATTTTCCTGCCTGGGCAAGTGACTCTTCCTTTTTTTCAAGTCCTGTGTAGTTTTCACGACAGTTTGAGGTACATGTATACCTCTTTATAAAGTATCATAGTGTTTTTTTTTTGTGAAAGAAAATACCACAACATTTAACTTACTACAGTATCAGCACCAGTGGGTGCAATGTCCATGTACAGTTGTGTATAACAGCATATTGTAACTTGCATGTAGGTACAACTGTAGACACTTGAGTAACTTCAGAATACTTACTCTAGCATAAGAGAAATTTTTCTGCTGAAGATGGCACATTACATTTTAGCTTACTAGCATTCACATCAGAGGGCAACATAACCTTACAAGAGCACGCATCAGAAAGAATCATGAGGTGCATATAAGCCAATAACAAATGTCGCATGCTCATGCTCAGTTATCGAGAACAGATAATAACAGATAATAAAGCTCTTTATGCACGGCAGGTAAACATCACCAAAGTCGATTCCACAAGCAATGTAGCTTCTCCTTGATAATGGCACATTCACAACCAAAGGCAAAACGAAATGTATACGTATCTTGACGTTACTTTACTCTGCTCGTTCAATTTATGCAAAACTTGCTTACCTGTTGTTTTTGTTGCCTGTAATCGCTATCTTCAACCTCTGGGTAACGGTAAACTTTGCCTTGAAACCGTGCACGGTGACGAAGCGAAGGTAGAGTGGATTTTGGCCCGCTAAAACAGAGCTCGAGTTCGATGCAAGTTCCAACGAACTGTCAAACATGGCGGGAGAACCGAGAGAACCTGGTACCTAACATGAAGACCGCTGATTCCTGCTTGTTGGAGATCGGGCACTCACAAGGCTGGTATGCTCTTATAAAGTGACTGGGATAACAGTGATGGCAATGAAAGCACAAAACGGTAGAAATCACCAAAACAAAACAAAACAAAACAAAACAAAACGAAAACACAGAAACAGTGAACATGCAAGGGCAGACTTAGTTGTATTAATCTTACTTGTAGAATGTTCATGTTTCGGAATATTTAACGCTCTAAATCGATGATATTTCGTTCATTCTCAGCGGTTCAGGGGCACAACTGTGACCTCGAACTTTCGCGATATGAGAAGTTTAATGTTTGTTGTTTTCGGATTGTTAAAAATGTCATTTTGGGTACCGAAAAAAAGTCAGCTATCATTTTCGGAAAGGCGATAAGACCTAACGTTTTCGGGAAATGGACAAAAAAAACCCTAATAAGTTCGAGAATACTCAAGCTCCTCTAGAATAACCGAACAGATAAATTTTTTTTTGCGCAACCTAAAATTAACCTACAGAGCTTTGAAAGTACACCAGCGTTAATGTCGTTGTTCCTAGCGAAAGTAAGTTAACCGTGGCGACTTGCGATTGAACCAGAGCTATTACTCAAATACAAACAACTCGTGATGGCGTTAATGGGGGAACACTGCCTTGCGTTTGGTTAGCCCATGCGACTTCCGGCGATAGCGTGACAAAACAACCTCACTTATCTCCCCAGCACTACGAGCTGAATGACAGACAGCACGTGCTGGATCGGACAAGAGTATCGGTTAGCAAGCGATGTTCAAAGGCGATGAAAAAACAACAAGCTTGGGGGAAGTCGCTGCGCAGACTTAACCGCACCACACAGGAGTGACCCCTTGTTTATTATGCAGGAAGACATGACCAACCTCGTCTCCAAAGGGAGGGAGGGAGGGAAAATTAAACGATAGATTTACAATAAGTAATAGCTACGTTGCTTAGACGAACTCAGAATGGACTCCGAACAGTTTTCCGAGCTTTTATACGGAGACGTTCGTCTGCTTGTAAGCCAGTAGAAAAGGCTGTACTACCGAACAGCTTACTCTAACACGTGTAACATCTTAAACATGAATAGTGCTTTAATGCTTTGCACCAATGCTATGGTACGTTATAACGTTCAGAAGATAACAAAGCTACAATGTTTTAGGTTTAGCTACAATAACGCTTAGAGTTTGTTGACCTTTGGAATATAACTGCTCAATAGCTCTATAGAAAGTGATGCCGCCATGAACGGCTCATTCAGAACGTACGTCACGCTCCATTAACTATATTTTACTGGCGTGACAGTAAAATCTCATTTGAAAAGCATTCGAGAGGAAACGGTCGTTGGGTGTCCCTTATGGTCCCCTGCCTAACCTAACTACGCGTCAGTTCAAACTCGGTCCCAGGGCTCTTTCCGTCTTGAACTCACACAGCACGTGACGCTTTCATGGTCCTTCATGAATAAATACGTACGTGTCCGAAAATTATTTTTTCTCTTTTCTAGAGACGTAAGCTTGGAACGCCTGCATGTGCAGTAACAATTCTAGTTCTATTTTGTCGTTGTGGATGCGCGGAAAGTTCACAAGAAGACAGCTTAATTAGTGCGGTGTCGCACCCGTGCAACTTCTAGGTTTTCCATTTACATGGTTTCTACATGTTTCTTACAGGCTCCCTTTCTTTCATTTACATGCTTTTTACATGTTTCTTACAGGCCCCTTTTTTCATTTACATGGTTTTTACATGTTTCTTACAGGCCCCCTTTTTTCATTTACATGCTTTTTACATGTTTCTTACAGTCCCCCTTTTTTCATTTACATGGTTTTTACATGTTTCTTACAGGCCCCCTTTTTTCATTTACATGGTTTTTAAATGTTTCTTACAGGCCCCCTTTTTTCATTTACATGGTTTTTACATGTTTCTTACAGGCCCCCTTTTTTCATTTACATGGTTTTTACATGTTTCTTACAGCCCCCCTTTTTTCATTTACATGGTTTTTACAGGGTTACAAACATAACATTTCCAGACTTTTTACAGCATTCGCTTGAATTATTTACACGTTCCTCACATGGTTTAGCAAAGCAATTTACATGTTTTTTACAAAGGCAGATACTGTAAAAGTGCGTAAAATATTTTACAGGTTTTTACATGTTCTTCAAATGATCATTGTTGACAAAAACAATGTAAATCACTATTTACAGAACATTTACATGCTGTACTAAAAGCTGTAAATTTCCTGTAATTTTATTTTACAAAACCCTAACATGTAAATTGTAATTTACAAAGAATGTAAATCAAGACTTACATACTGTAAATTAAAATTGACATGTCCATGTAAATTTTCAACTTTTCCAGTGAATATATTAATTATGCTAAGACCGTTTATGTCTGATCGATACTCCTGCTAAGTTTGAAATTATTTTGTTTTCGTTTCACTACGGAGTGATTAGCTAGACAACAAATCAGGGATATCACCGAAACAAAATTCCTATACAGCAAAAACTGCTGAAAAAACTGCATAAAAGAGGCGTGCAAGGGTAACCACGGAGAAAAATCGAACAAGTGCTTTCTACTATCTGGGTCCTGTTTTTCTTGATGTTTAAAATAAATTATTGCAGAAGCTATTGCCTACCAAAAAAATCATAAAACAACCTTTTCGCGTATTAATACAACACCAAATTTAGTTAAAACCGTGCAAGAAGAATTCTTCAAGTATGTTGACACGTTGAAAGACACTTTTAAAACTTGTCAACTTATTTCGTGATTCAGTAAAAGTACTTATGCCAAATTTACTTCAAACTCTCTACTGATGAACATCATTACTGAAACAAGTCAGCAATTTCAACTCATTTTCATGCCTCCCATGGTAAAAATCGATTTTTTTTTCTTATAGCAATCAATACATGAAGTATCATAAGTGAACCAGCATAAAGGCAGGAAAGGAGACTGTTTGAATACTAACTCATTCACCAGACGAGCGCGTTTGCCCAGCCTGGTAATCTACAATGAGCTATTTGGCCGTTATGTAAAGAATCAGGTATACTTAAGGTGCAACTGAGTCTCACCTTTGTTTGGGTGTGTTAGATGCGAGTTCTTGCTGTTCTTTCGTCAGCTCCATTCTCTCCATTGACTTGTAAATATCTGTGTCTGTACCCCCTGGACAAACGCAGTTCACACGAATACCTTTCTTCCTGAAGGCTGTCTGTTGAAAATAAAGCATATGAAAGGCGTGTACTTACCTTTATAGTTTAGAAAAGGCCTGGTGGTCCGCCTCACTGGTGCTAATTAACAACTAGACTACGAGACTGAGTTAGTCAGAGAGGCATAGCCGAGTTGGCTATCGCTCACAGAAAACGAGGACGTGTATTCTAACTGATTTAGTAGACACTCTACAGGATTAGAGCACAAAACCTACAATTTAGTGATTTTTAAAGCTTAAACTTAAGAATAGTTTCCAGTTTCAAAAGCAGTGCGCGCACGATCGTTGCCAATCAGCAAATAGAAAACGATGAACGAACCAATCATATTTGCGGATTTCCAAAAGAACAAAACCAATTGGTTACTAAATGCTATGAGAACTATTTATACAATAGAATATTTGGGATCTCAGCATACTACATTCAGACATTAAAGACTTTGGTCACGTTGGGGCGGCCCCTAACTCAAGCCTCAAAATGGCGTTACAATGACCAATTCAATAGGCATCTTTTCAATTTGTGATTTAAGTTCCCAAACAAACGCGTACGGTGCCATGTCCAGGAAATAGAAAAACAGTTTAGAATTTCAAGGAAACTGTATGTTGTATACTTGCCGGGGCTACACTTCTGGTAAATCCTATAACGCCAAACTTGGAAGCACAGTAAACAGGGCAAAATGAAACAGGATGGATCCCTGTCAGGAAGGAACGAAAAATATATCTGTATTTAATGGTACGAATAAGGAAATAGTTCAGTTACCCGTCCTTGAACGGTCATTGTCCATACTCTCTCAGTTTGGAACTAAGTGGGAATACACGGTGATAATTATTGTGTTATTTATGCCGTAAGGAATTAGGTCACTTAGATACGTATGGGTAATCAAATGGTGACGAGTGAAGTTAGGAAATAATTTCACGAGTATACTATTTGTTTACCATAGCTGACAAGTTACAATATATCATAGCTGACAAATGACGCTTACAATCGCGAGTTTTTGGCTTGTTTATTGTATCGAGAAACTTCGCGCCAAACGTCGCCATTACAATTTAATTTTATAATCTCACATGGGAAATTATAAATTAACACTGAAATTTCGTGCCACAATTAAGGAGTAATTTGTCAGCCATGATAATAGTATCTTAATTTGTTCCTTCAGTCACAGCTGCCTCTGTTAGTGTTTGCACTCATCAATGATTACAGGCCATTGCTTTGTACATATTACGAGCAAGAGCTTTGTGTCGACTGATAAGTTTATATCGACATCTGTAAGCCAACTTGTTTAGCGCCTACAGTGCGGTAACTGACGTCATTTGACTTCACTTCAGCCTACAGTGTATGTAAGCGATAAACCCACAAGTCACAGCGCGATAAGCAGCAACCTCGTTCCCAGGTATCTACTCTTAGAACAAGTTTGTCTCAGCTAAGCCCAGATTTTCTGTATGTAACTGGCTGGAGTGGAATCTCACTCATTGTGCCCTCGGACTCATTGCTAAGAGTGATCTAATTATATCCTACCTCCAGTAGACGAGATATTGATTATTACTCCGTTTTTCATGAGTTCCACCCCGAGAAATGTACTTCGTATGAGCGAGTGCTGCGGAGAACAACAAGGTGAATTATTAGAAAAAATGTTCTTGGAAAATTCGAGCAGGAGGTGCGAATTATTAGGAAACATTTCTTGGAAGATCTAAGCACACAGAACACTATATGCATGTAAATAACGGTAGGCATATTGTTTACCGGTTTCTCATTCCGTTAATTAAGGTTTACGAAGACTTACCAGGTTTACATCGAGAGTTTTGTCCCAATCGTTCTCGTCCATTATTGCCGCGTTATTAACTACTATATCCAATCGGCCGTGTTCTTTTACCGCGGCTCTAAATGCAGCTGGAAAAGAACATTAATCGAGTTTGTTAGCGACGAACAGACAGTCTGTCTGTCTGTCTGA
>NW_028301558.1:9950000-10022500 GCF_042242905.1 Orbicella faveolata | reverse complement strand
CACGGGTTACGTGTACCGGAACATCAAAGCGTCCAGCAAAAAGGTTATTATTTGTTCTCCATACATACAATGTTAGTTAATCCATTACAAACGCAATGATTCGTAAACACACTACAATACAGCTGACAATAGATTCTTCGGTAACTAACCTGGGAGGCAAGCTACGTGACTGTGTTGACGTTTTTACTAAGTAATGCTTTTTCCTTCCTAATTGGAACTACAGCTACCTCTGTATTTACAAGAGCTTTTCGTACTAAAGGATTCATGGAATATTGCAGTTAGGCTCATCTAAGGATTGTCGTAACTCTAATAAGTTTTTGTGTATGCTGTAAAAAATATTACAAAACTTACTAAACAGCACTAAAAGACCGCACGCACGCACGCAAAGCGTACGCTTAATATGTAATTTCTTTTGACCGCTGGGCCTTTTAAAAGTCATTTAACGAGCGCACAAATTTCCAAACTTCTGAGTGCTTGACATACCAGTTTATGAGTTCACCGAGCAAAAGAGCCAACGTTTGTTGTTATTGTAACACGTTGTCAGTTTATAATGAAACCCCTCCTTGCTGAATAAATAAATCTCGAGATTATTTTTGTATAGATTTACAATCGCACACTCACGACCGATAATTAGTGATGCTTTGGCCGAAAAAATCGAAGAAATATATCTATGATATATAAAACACGTCTCCACCGAACGTATACTCTTACAGATGCATGATAGCTACATGAATCTTGAATGATAAAACTCTCGCGCTACATGAAATCTCGGAAATTATCGTGTTGGCTTTTCGACAGTTGTTTGGAATGGTTTACTAACCTTCGCTCCACCTTGCAAAAGTTTCTCGCATGTCGCTTTTCCAATCCCTGAAGCGCCGCCGGTTACTATAGCCACAGCACCCTCGATTTTCATGACTGCGTTGCTTCAAAGAATGCGAAGTAAGATTTGTTAAAATTCACTTAAGTGAATCTAAGATGACATAAATTTTAATTAAAGAGCGCCGTGTCCGTTGATGCTCATTTGCATGCTTTAGGCGCAGGCTATTGTGGGTTTTTGCTAGTGCTTAAGAATTTCCTTCACGTCATAACTTATCAAAACAGTTCGACATTCAGTCAATCACAGACCAGTCGACAGGGAAAACAATAATGTTAAGAAGGACTTGGAGGCTGGCGTTGGAGGCGTTACAAATCTACCCGGGTTCTTGCGTTCTCTACATGTAATTTACATAGTTGATATTTGTATTGTTGTTTAAAGTCCGACGTTTACTGAATATGAACGAAAATTCAAGATAGATTTCTACAACAGTCCAGTACAATCCTCAAAGACAATTCAGATTCGTTCGTTTGCTAAATTTTACACTGACAGTCTCGTCCCCAAAAGCCACCTGTCCCTATTGTCCCTATTGGCCTTGCCAGTAGGACTGGGCTGGCTCTGGCTCATCGCGAGCCAGAGAAATATAACCTCTGGTATCCAGGGTACACTTTTTCTTTTTTCGTAAGAATACAATTTGTAAAAATATCGAGGCTGAAATTTGCTAAATCTTAAAGAATATTTTAAGAATAAACCCGAGGCTGAGACTTTTTGCAGAATATAATTTTGTGAATTGGAAATTTGTAAATATACTGCAGGTGTAACCTGCAGGCTGGCTCCAAAATTACTTTAACATCATCCAGACACCAAATACATTTGACAACAGAAATGTCATACGTTATAATCTAAGAATATTCACCTGGAATACTTTCAGCCTAAAAATTCGCAGAAAAATAAGAATATTCAGTCGGGCCTGAAACCAATATTTCCATAAAAATGAAAAAAGAGGCGCTATTGCACCATGAAATGTTTCAAACATGGGAAGGACTGAGCTGTCCGTGAACCTATATGCCTTACCCTATTCAGAAGTGTAGATGGCAACTTTAGAAAAAACAAAAACAAATTTAAACAGCAAAATCAAATGAGCAACTATTCCACGAGAGCCCGTTACAAAGTTTAAAAGAATTCTGTACATAAGGTCCAGAGACTTTAAGGTAGCTCTGAACCCCATGTACATAGTTTGTAGAACTTTTCAAAGGTTGCGTCTTATCATGCTGATCAATATTTTATAAATAATATATAAAAAAAAATCACCGTGCCGTTTTTCAATTATAAGCCCCTAAAGCGATAATTAAGGGTGTTTTCAGCCGGTCATACGGTTGCTATGGTAACCTACTGTGTCACGAAAATGATAACACGTGTTCACCAATGATATGATTGGGCAGGTTTGTTATATCATGATTGTAGCATCACGTGATAGTGCTTATAGTGACCCATCAAAATCTAAGTGCTGGAAACTGTTTTGAGCTTCCTTAATCGGGTTTTGAACGGCCCGGCCCAGGGTAATACGCATGTTTTCGGGTAAAACATGTTGGGAGTTTCTTCATCAAATGCAAGTAAATTAAAGACTAGACAACTAGCACTGATTCATGAAAATTTGACTTGTGTCAAGAAGAGAAGACAGTGGCAAGCTTGATGTCTGTTAACGTGAGAATTTGTTTCAATCTACAGATAGATATGTATAATAATTGTAAAATTATTTCAACAGAATCTAGGGCAATGAGACCTGACGTGCTGGCTAACGTTTAATTTAAATTCTTGGGCTATTTACTTTTCTCACTAGTTCATTTCAATGCTAATTTCTCATGACTACTTTCTTCGGCCAACCATAATCAGGCTACAATGAAAATATATACAATATTATAAAACAGCCTAAACTACTATGCATACCGTTTAATGGCTGGAACTTGAGAAGTCTGAAAAGTAAGTAACGTTGTTGCAACATATAAAAGTGAGCAGCACGTAGTGGTCGAATGCGGCTACGTTTCAGCACGTGCCGCCGTGAAAACGAAGTTAAAAAGCCATCAATTTTTTAAGCGGTTGCATATGTCACGATCATATGCAAGTAGTATTTAGCAATTTTCACTTAGAAATGTGTCCTTGTACGTAAGAATAAGTCTGCCGGTCTGACCCCAGAACCCCTTATGTCTATAGCTGTGTATTATACTATAAAATTACGTTACGCAACCCTCATATAAGCCCGGGGGATGTACTCCCCGAAGTTTTTAGTGAGGTGTGTGTGGCTCTTTCCATAAAACCTTACCTCATTTCAGACCAAAATATGCATTTTCGAAATCCTACTTCACAGAACTGACACAAAAATCAACAACCTACTTAAGACCTCTAAGGTTAATATATCCAACACTAACCTGCGTTTCCCTGTAAATAACCGGCAGTAAATGTATGTACGTCTGAGACACACATGAGTTTAAGTAACCGGTCGAAAACGAGAGTGACGTCCCGATTTTAAAGAGAGAAAATAGTTTCAGCAAAATAGCATACCGAATTCCTGGCCAGAGTCAGTGTCAACCATACCCCATTTTAGACCAAAGTGGTCAAAATCTATACATTATTTCAGACTGAGACGGCTCAGGTAAAACTATACCCTTTGAGTAACGCACAGGTTATATAACTTATGTGAGTGAGTACCCCGTCCCCCCGGGAAAAGCAAGGAAGCAAGCTAGTCGCGTAAGCCCTTCCTGCGCCTTTGTAAGTATTATTAATGTACTGGAAAGATAACGATGCCCGAGAAGACCAAAGAAGGACAGTCTGAGACGCAGAAATAGAGAGAAGCGTAGGCACGGGTTAAAGCGAGCATAAAATCTCTTTGGGCGTATCAAATTTAATAACGTGTTATTTCCGTCTGGGGTTGGTCATCGGCTCTCATGGGTAATGTTATCTGTCAGAGTGCGTCATGATGTGGGAAGAAACATCCTTGGTGCGACAAATAAATACACTCTCGTGGAACAAGTGCGATTCACATTTGTCGTCTTAATTGTATTGATTGAACTGAGAAACGCGCGCGATGATCACCCAGCGTTTTCTTGGTGCCTTTTTAGTCCTTTGCACTGGAGTCTGCTGGTCTCACGGAAAAGGTAGGATTACCTCTGAGATTGGTTCCATTTGCCAGATCCGAGAAAACCGCGTGCACGCTCAACTCCTTTTTAGTAAAGAAGTACTCTTTCAATTTAAAGGAAGCAGTCACAATTTCGAAACTGAAAAGCGTTTGACACCGCTAGCACTGTCTGTGCGGGTCGACTAACAGCTATAGAGAAAATGCGACATTTGCCTCCAGATCGATCTTATTCAGGGTGTCTTATTACTTTCAAATGCTCAAGCGAATCACTGTGCACAGCCGTTAAGTCTTGAAAACACTTTGTATGTTGGAGGACTTCTCTGTTACATAGATCAACAAATCATTCGCACAATTCTCTGCCGTAGAATTCATTTTACCAGACTGTCAGGAACCACACTGTCCGCAAGCAGTTAGTGGCAGGGTATCGGGAACGCGAATCAAAGGAATTCGTTCTCCGAAAACAAGTTTGCGATCGACTCCAATGGAGTACCATGGCAAGGCACGTTTCATCGGTCTTTCAGCACACGGAAATGAGAATAAATTGTGTAAGACGGAATATTGTTTGGCCTTGTATGTAAGATGGGTTTTAGACGTCATAGACTGCGGGTGGTTACGCTACCTGAACTTCGAGGAACAACAACAACAATTTATTTCGGTATTCCTATACGGGTACATGGTATTACCTAAAATAGAATTTAACTAATATAATGTAACTAAAACACAATAATTTAATAGTGATAGTATTCTGTTTGTAATCCATGCATGAATGGTTCTGTCTATCTATAGACAGCTGAGAAGTCAGCAGCCTTTTCTTTTACTTACGTTTTCTCACCTCTTAGTTTATTCACTTTCTTCTTTCTCGCTGATAAATGACAATTCTGGCGGCTCACGGCCTCATCCTTCGTCTTTAGATATTTCCCACTCTTGATGATCGTTTCAGATTTAAGGGTAGTCTATCCACGGACCTTCAGTTTTTTGCTAGGAGTTATTTTTCCCTTCGAGCGCGCGAAAACCGAAGGGTCTTTACCCCCCTCCCCTATGTCATTAGTCTCCTGGGATGTCACGCAACGCTTCACTAAAAGAAACGTTGCGTGAGCCTTGCTTGACATCCATAAAAGGGCTGCGGAGGAGACTACTATGTCATCACCTTGACATTATCACCTCCGCCATCCCTCCCTAAGATTAAATCGAGCAACATATTAATTGTAAAGGTTCCGAATAGAAAATAATAACGCGACTTCGGATATTACTGCTCGAAATTCAAAGATTCCACCGGAGAACTAGATGCGAGCTTGTTTTGATGGAGCATAAGGAGCGGGGATTGATTGTAGTATCGTTTTACGCACTGTTTCTTTACTCTTTACACACTCAAGCATCACGACAGCAAAGCCCTGAACCTCACTGCGTGGTCACGGATCACGCGCTCATTTTTGCCTAAATAACGTGTCACGCATTGGTAAGGTCACCATCCTATTTCCGGCTAAATGTAGTAAAAAGTTACCTTATATTATAGAAATGTTTGCTTCGAAACATTCTTTACTAATCACATTTTCGATCTCCTAAATAATTCGTGTAAAATTTAACCTTTACTTTTTCTCTAACAGAACTTGAAGAAGAGCACTTTACCCTGGGAATGACACTTTTAAAAAGAAATAAAACTTATAACATTTGTTGATTGTTTTTTTTTGGTTTGCAAAACTTCACAGCTCCAGCAAATTTTACAGAATACAACACATTATCTGCTGCCGAAACTTCCAAAGGTGGAGCTCAATTCATACTTGGTAAGTATTATACTTTCTTGCGTCAGTTTTCTTTCTTTTTTTTTTTTTTCATTTTCATGCAGTTGTGTGGTATTTATATTATTGAAGTGAAAGGCAACTACAGTGGTACACCACGTTACGACCACCTTGTTAGAACTACCAATTTCAAAGAAACGAAATGTGAACGAGTGAACTTGTGCTAGGGGAAAAGTCAAAGTGAGTGTTGCCTAGAACTTGTTTAACGATTAGATAACTATGTTTTCAGGCTCTTCGCACAGACAAGATCAGCCGTTAAACACATGGGAATGTGAAAGAGTAACGGCCGTCCCATCACGTGTTCGTAGTGAATATCGCCTGAGTGGTTTCTACCGGAAGTATCTGCACGCCTACGGCATTCCCATCATCAGTTCCGGTTTAGCCCAAGACGCTGCTCTCCGGAGAGCTTGCTATGTCGTTGTTTTTCTCTTCGCTGATCGTCTGGACATTCGCACGTGGTTTTACAGGAGGTATGGACGTGCAGGTGTGATTGCGTCCAGAGAGGGTGTCACGAGTATCCCTGAGCACTCATGGCTTGGGAGCTGGTGGAACCAACGGGCCAGGGGCCTGGGAGCCACAATTACCCATCCCATTTCCACATGTAAGTACATTTTAAAAAGAGAATGTTGTCAGGGAAACATTGCTTGTTTTTAATTTTAGATTGAATTGAAACACTGCGTTTTATTTGAACCATTGTCCTGTTTGCAGAGGTTTTTCTTTTCTTCTATTCAAATTTGAGGTGCGAGGCGGCGCAGGACAATTTTTCGCAGTTGTGTATAGAGAAGCATGTTCCATTTTATCAAGTTTGGCGGACAGCAGAACATTGGGCGTTCTTTTTGGAGTGTAGTGGAAAGTTTAACTGTTGACCTGGGTTGCGAGTAAATTCAAGGAACACAGAAATAGTCCAATATTTTATAAGGAATCAGTGGAACACGGAATGCTTATAAAAGGAACAGTGAATCCCTGGAAGGAAGAAGTTTGCCCTTGTCATGTTCCTAACATACAACAGTATCGGACTTCCTCGACTATTTAAAAGAAAAGCCATAAAATATAGGTTTTCTGTGTAATTTTATAACCGTACTGTCTTTCCAGGTGGAGAAGAAAACATTCTTTGTTATCCAAGAGGAGATCGCTACCCAAGAGAGGACATCTTTCTTCACGAATTTGTCCATGGATTGCACAACTTGGGCATTGCTTCAAACGGTGCTATTCCAAGTTTTGATGGGAGGTTGAGCCAGCGATACAACTACCTAAAGCGGACGGGGTACAGATGGAGGAATACGTACGCCATGTCAACCGACAGGGAGTATCTCGCAGAGGGGGCTCAGAGTTTTTTCGACTGCAACGACGAACAAAATCCGCCGAACGGAATCCACAACCACATCAATACGAGAACAGAGTTGAAAAGTTACGACCCGGTGCTTTATGGCTTTTTGAAGGAAATATTTCCTTGTCAGAACAGATATCTGAAACGATGCGACGCGCGTGCTGGTATGTACGATGTTCTTTCTGAGCTCATGCTTCTCATGTACAAGTGTTTCTGAGAGATTCCAAAGATTGGAGTTTTACACCAGTTTTGCAACGCTCTAGAGTGGCGTACCGTGGGATGTCTTGGGAGTCACTTGTATTTGACCACAAGAAGGTGTTGCATAACTATTTGATACCACCCATAGAAAATACCGTGGCGAACAAAATTAATGCAGCGCCTAATGGTAAGGTTGGGTGTAATACCGTCGAGAATATAACGGATTTCCTATATTTTGATTGGCTGTATTTTCTATGGCATGGTATAAAAAGTGATATTTCCATAATATATCAGTAGGACATAGATCGGGTCAGAAAGACTCTGAAAGACCTGGAAACAAACTGGAAAAACCTGATAATAACGCGTTTTTTGCTTGTATGAGGTGGGTTACTTAACTTGCAGCACTTTCGTGAAACACTGTGGAGAAACCACGATCCTAATTCCTATCCCGGTAAAGGCATTTCGGACAATTTCAAGAGAACATATTTACAAAAAAACATTTGTCTAAATTCAAGGAGCCTATGCAATAAGGTCAAAGTTTTCTACGTCAGTAGCGACAATGACGCTAAAGGACACAGCCCTGAAAGTTGGTCTGGGGAAAAAAGTCATAACTACACCAGAAAAGAGAAATTCTTCAAGTTAATAGATACATAGTTTCCTGTTATTTCATTCCAACCTTCCCTACCACATGACCGAGTAACGTTCCTAATGAATGTTTTGTGAATATCTCTTTAGGTGTGAAGCCATATCACTTCAAAATGAATTGCGACAAAAGTAAGTGTCAGTTGTGCAGGTCAAAGTAAAACTTATGAACAGCATTATTGTAGAAATAATTCTGAAGGATCTTACCTCTCTTTTTCTCTTTTCCAACTTTTTTTGTGTGAAGTGATCTTTTTCAAGCACCGTCTCACCAGTTTGTTATGTATCAGCCAAAACAAATGGTTTACGTGTTATGTCTTATATTTTCTCTCTCTGTTAGATGGCCGAGGGGTCTTAATGGATTTTCAGACGAAGCGACCCGTGGGGACAAAACCATCAACCCCACCTCCAAATACTCAACCCCCACCCAATACTCCACCTCCCCCTAATACCCCTCCTCCTCCAAACACCCCTCCCCCTCCAAACACCCCTCCTCCTCCTAATACCCCACCTCCTCCTAATACCCCTCCCCCGCCAAACACTCCTTCTCCCCCTAACACCCCTCCCCCTCCAAACACCCCTTCTCCCCCTAACACACCTCCCCCTCCTAACACCCCTCCTCCCCCTAACACCCCTCCCCCTCCAAAGCCTCAAACGCCTCGTCCACCAGGTGAGCAGAATTTATTTTTATTTACCATTCTTAAGGAAGTTATTTAACTTAAATCGGCCACTTGCTATGCATCATTATAAACGGCACGATGATTCGTTTCGGTCATCAACAACCGAAAAACAACAACAACAACAACAACAACAACAACAACAGTGCGAAGTTGTAACAATGAAGGGCCCTCTGGATATGCAAATTTAACGAACCTCGATCGGTCGACTTCTTTGATCGTTTGCAATTACTGTGCGAGTATATATGAAAATATGAAAGATTGGCAATCTTTCATTCAATGCGCAGCACAGCTTAACTCAAGGTGTGTTCGCTGTTGCTTGTTTCTAGTAGATTGTAAAGATAACCATTACTTTTGTGGTACGTGGGCAAGAAGAGGAGAATGTAGAAGAAACCCAGGTTACATGTGGAAAAACTGCAAGAAAGCGTGCAACAAGTGCGGCGGCGGTGGTAATTTTACTTATTTATTTTTATTTTTATTTCATTTAATCTATAAGATAAGGTTAAGTGGGCTTATCCTTTCCTTCACACGATTCGCCATTTTTTTAACATGCGCTTGGGTTACCCCCGTGAACAAAACCTTCGTCACCGGATTGGATATTACTAGACTCTCCTGGGATTTCCTAAACCTGGAGTCATCTAAACATCACTTGAGAGGGATTACTTAGAAGTAAGGGCTACATGGAGCATGAACTCTCTAACCCTTCAAACTCTCTTATTCTTACATTGCTGCTACATGCTCGAAACGACTGTCAGTTGGAAAAAGAGAAATCTTTGTTGTTCTTATCATGATAAACTATTTTTGACTTATTAGGGAGCTGCACAGATCAAAACAGATTATGTGCCTTTTGGGCCGGACGGCGAGAATGTCAGAGGAATCCAAACTTCATGCTAATTTACTGTAAGAGAAGCTGCCGAGTGTGTTGATCAAACAAGATGATTTTGCTATGCAGGGAATATTAGCTTCCTGAGCTTTGAGTTAAAGTTTGGTTTACGTGCACGTTAAAAGGACTTCGGTATTATTTTTTCATTCTGAGAGCGATCAGCAGGTAATTTTTTATTTAGCGGTAATATTGATATTAATTGAGTACAGTTCTCGAGGCGAGCAAAGAGGTAATTTTTATTTAGCGGTAATATTGATATTAATTGAGTACAGTTCTCGAGACGAGCAAAGAAAAGCAAAAAACAGATTACAGGACGTGGAAAATACGTAGGTTATTGGTGATAGCAATCTTTTAAATGAAATAGGCGTAACAACTCGTGCTCTGTCCAGCCTCGATAAGAGGCCAAACGTTAACATTTTGAATAAAAAAATATTTTGTTGTCACTGGATCACTTAGAGACTGTTTACACGAGGGAGAGCGGACTCGAGTTGTCCCTGATAATATTGTTACCCTCTACCCCTTAGTTACCCGTTGTAGGTTATAAATATTTTATTATTATTATTATTATTATTATTATTATTAGGTTAAGACAACAACAGCTACACTGTTTACATAGAATGTAATTGGCTCTTTTCCCTCTACCTTAGCCAACTTAATTGACGATTTTTGGGCCATATACGCTGGTTTACGCTCATTACCCTCATAGACACGACGCTATAGCATGCTCAAAGAATTCAAAACTTAGGCCCCATTTATATGGTCTCGGGTAAACGAGACAACCACCATAGCCGAGGTAACTTTCAGTTTATTTCTTTGCAAAATTCAACCATCCGTTTACAGTTGGACCGCGGACCCGTCCCGAGGAACAAGACAACTCGAGTGGGCGAGTTGTCTCGCCCCGGTAGGAAGGGTAACCCTGGCAAGCGGGACAACTTTTCTTCACATAAATGTTTTGGCTCGCTTAACCGGGACAACTCTCGGCGTGGCGAGTGTCACGTAATGCCTAGATTTAGGATTTATTTAAAGCAGAAACTCGTATCAAAGAAGTGAAAATTAATTCGGCAAACCCCACTGTGATCGAATGACCGAGGGAAACGCAAAGAAAGAGGGATATTTGCACATTTGATTATTCAATAAGGGATACGAATAATCGTGCAGGGTCAACTTTGACTCGGCCTATAGGGACTACGTTTGCACATATAAAAGCTCGATACTGTTGCCTCGGGAGGAGGGTTGTCCGGGGTATCCGAGATCATATAACTGGGGCCTTAAAGTGATTTCTCTGCAAAGTGTTCGTCATTTCCACGATCTGAAAGACTGATTTGTCGTTCTAATGTAGACATCGCAGAGAAGGTAAACAAGTGGCCAGAATATTACTGGTGTTTATTTTCTTGATGCCAATGAGTTCTTCGGAAAATTCGCCCAAAGCGTTGCTATTCCACATTCTCTTCTTTCTGTTAGTTATAGAAAGGCAACGACAACTTCTCAAATTTTGCAAGAGCTACCTTGCGTTGGGGATGCCAGGCTACTTCATTTTCACGCGGCTACACTGTCATCGACTACAGCTATTGACAACTGAGCACGCGTGAACCTCTCGCCCAGAGAATTTTTTTCCTTCACAAAACAAACCTTTATGATCATAATCAGGTGGTTTTCGCCTTTCTAACGACGTCTGCCTTAAAATATCACGATGCATATTCATTGCATCTGAAATTGAACTTACAGATGGCCATATCTATTCATACAATGGCTGGCAAGCTGCCTATTTAATATTTAACTCATGATGATAACTTCTAAAGAAAGATCAAATTTCAAATTTGACATATCTCTTCAATTTCGTGGCTTTTATATCCTTAAAGTCATTTAGAACATTAACTTTTGCAAGCCTATTTCATGATTCGATTTCCGTATCACCGGAGATTGGTTGATTTTGTCAGTTGAATAAAACACAAAAGGAATATGATCTGTTATATCAAGACTGCCACCTGTAATATTCAAGATCTCTTTTTGTATTTCTAGACGCCTAATCAAATTCGATTGCACGCAGCCCGCAAAGGGGTTTTGACGTTCGTAAACATAACACGAATTTGCATGTGGAATGATTCTCACTCCGGATCGAACCTTGGTTCGAATAACAAGATATTTCATTTTTTAGTTTCGAATCTCGATTCAGTTTCAAAGAAAAAGACAACTAGCGTTTGAACACGGCGAAATTCAATCTCTTGATCTAGAAAATTTACAAAAACTTATGGTATATATTCAGCAAAATTGCGAACGGGATCTCCTCATGTTTATTTAGATGTCTTGAAAGTTACTAGCCGGTGTGTTTATAATTAAGATATCTGCATTATAGAATATTTGAATTCATGGTTAGTGTTTATCTATACCCTATGCGAACGAGCACGTTCATGTTTCCTTTTTCTATTTTTAGTTTTGTTAATAAGTCGACTATATACACATACATACAGCACAGTTCTTAAGGCAACATACCACTTGCTCAGATCTATGCAGTAGATATGAGGGAACCTTCTACGTTCGCGTTCAGAACCGCTTGTTCAAAACTCGCAGGAACTGTCTCTGATAATGAGAGTTATCTGTAGTATCACAAACCGCCTTTTTCCTGAGTTTGTGACTCATAAGTGAATTGTTCGTCGTTTCCCCGAGCCCTAATTTGCGCGAATGACTTTCACGCGAACCGTTAGTTAGCATTTCGGGATTCTCCGCGGTCATTGCCTCCGAAACGTCTTGCGTAGTGGACGTTTCCGCGTTGCCCTGCATTGCTCCGCCGTAAAACATACGTTCCGAAGCCTTTGAACGTTCTAAGGCTTTTTCGGACTTCTTGTGGGGTATACGTCGCCCTGGTAAAGGGATACTGCTACTCCGCTGAATTCTCTTCTTCTCGAAGACATGCTTCTCCTCTTGGCTGTGTGCGTGGATCATTCGCTCGGATCTGTATAGTGGGTAATTTTTTTCCAAATCGCCGTAGGTATCCTCTTGACCCGCTTCCGTCGTTAAATTGTAACTGTAGTGCAGAATCCGTTTTTCACCTCCGTTCACTTGATTTGTCAGGACTAGCGCATTGTACGCGCTCTCGCCTAGTCTCGAGACTGCTGAGTTGCTGTTGGCACGCTTCATTGCGCAGAAAGGGGAAAATTTTCGTCTTCCTTCAGCTTCCGCTGATCAGTACAAACCACAGAGTCTTACTTCTTTAAAAAAGATGACAAACAAATTACTCACCCACTAATTTGACAACGAGCAAAAGCAGACTTCTGATATTGAATACATCTTTTTTACACAACAGCGGGAGTCGAAATATTGACCAACAAACACAAGGTGCTGTTTTAATGAGTTATTTCCTATGCGCGCCCACCGTTTACACCTGGCAGATTCATTTCACTTTAATTGCCCGTTTGCTTTGACACTTGGACTCAGTATTGAGCTTTGAAGAGGATCACCGATTGTTTTAAGGCTGTTTTGAACCATTGATCAAACAATTTAGTTCCCTTGTCGTGCCGGTGGAGGAAATGACAGGGAAGCAGAGACAATCTACTGTGTCAAGAGTTGAGATGTGATTTGTATGAGTTTGCACAACTTTATTTAATTATAACAACGCAACAAGGAGTAAGGAGAAGTTCCTGATGAATAAAAAATTCGAAAGTAGCAGTCTCTTGCACCTTCCAAACTAATTTTCGTTTTTCAGTTGTAACAATGATGAAGGATCGAAACATTTATCATGAAAGTCAAAGGTTACCATAGCAAGGTTTTATCCAACATTGTTTCTGTTAAACATATACAATTGACCACAGGATATGTCCAATACTGCGGCAGTTTGCACTACTGGCTATGAAGGAAAGTTGAAATGCTGTGAAATGTTCAAATCTTTTCACCAAAGTTCAAGAAAAAATTTACATTTTTCCCGGTCCCGTACAATTTATCAAATTAGATAAATTGCCAAAAAAGGCTGAATTCAAACGTAAACAAACTGGGCAGTAAATATAACATACTATTTTATTAGCAATTAGCAATTTTATCGCAATGTTTTGAATTGTAGTGAGACTAGCATTAAACAATAATTCAGACCCATGCAGTTTTCATTTTCAATGATTCACTTCTAACTGAAAAAGGGGTCCTCGTGAGCGATCCCGCACCCAGTTTCGTTCGTTTTATTTGCCTATAAGCTGAAAGTGCGTCACAAACCTTATCATCAAAACAGAGTTATTCACACGAAGGAAATCCACATTAATAAAAGGCAAGTAAATAGAAAGAAAATCATTTCAGAGTTTGCCTCATTAGATTTATTGGTCGATTGTTACAATGCAATGAGTTTGAGATGTCCAAGAAGCAATAAGCCGGACCAAACAAGTGTTTCACTGATAGCATACCTCCTGGTCACTGAGTCGAATTTTTGTTTTCGCATTTGCTGAACAGAAGTACATGGGTCAAGATATACGGTTTTAAATACGAATATGATACGATAAAAACAGTGACACCGGCACAAGCCCTTGCCGTGTAAATAGTTCTAATTTGTTTTATTTTTGCGGAAGCTAGGAGCTTATCACTTAATGAGCTTGCTCGACTTGCTAACTTGTTAATCCGGATATCCGGCACACATTTTATACCTCTTATCCAGATTGAGTGTGAATGACTTGGTCACGTGACCAACTACCGTGAAAAAGATGCAATGTTTAGCATATTACACATCGATACACAGCATTGAACGCTGACATTTGGTGCGTTCCTTTGGGATGGCCTGGATCAGGATCCGTGATCCAACTGACCAGTCAGATATCGTGCATCAAAGGAGCAGATGAATCCATGACCAGAGTGGGTTTATCGGTTCCTTTGATGTACCATGATTTGAGTGATCTTGGATCTCTGATCCAGATCCAGATCATCCCAAAGGGACCTACAATCATGGACAAAAGTCTAGGGACAAATTTGCACTTTTGGCGCTTTTGCGCACACGCCAGACGCGAATGCTACTTCACCTGCCTAACCTCGCCCCCCTCCCCCTATACAATGTTGAAAACTAGAAACTGCAATTTCTTCTGATTTTCAACATTGTGTGGGGAGGGGGAACGGTAACGCGTTTTTAAAAGGAAAGCAGCGCTTTTTTCAAACTTCAGTTGTAAAGCACAGATAATTCGTTAAATTACATAAGTGTCCCGAGGGCTTTTGTCCACGGTTGTAGGCGAAAGAAAGTGTGCGGAGGAGGCCGATACTAGAGGTCCTAGACTCGGAACATTCACTGATAGATAAGAAACAAAAGGGTGCAGGACAACTCTTTTATTTTAAATACTTTTGTCGTGGCGGCCTCTAGCGCAACACGTTACGCGAATTTTCCTATTGTGGAACTTGACAGATCTATAAAAGATAACCAATAGAAATAAAAAAAATGCTGACACATTTTAAGAGACTGATGCTTTGTGATTAACGCAGTTATTTTACATTATCGATCGCATTTGATACCCGATTAATTCGTCGGAGTTTCAGTCGGTCGTTTTGGCGTTAACGGCTTCTGCTGCCTTAGGAAAGCAATTGGAAAACAGAATATATAAATTTTATGAATTCTACATTTCATAACCTTTCTCAGTATTGATATATAGTTTGTGAGTGTTTCCTTGAAAACAGCGCGCGTGCGAACTTTTTTCTGGGGGAAAAATAGGCTCGATTATCAGCCGCTGTTTGGGAAAGGAGCCCGCCGTAGTAGACCGGACTCAAGGGACCGGCGGAAATCGAGTCTAAAATAAAAATGAGAGCGGTTTTTATCTTTACAGGAAGCAATTCAGCATAAACTAATCACGCAAATAATGCTAGCTAGCCTGCGTAGCTGGCGGGCTCCGTTTTTTTTTTTTCCCTCGCAGGCCGCGAGGAAATTCGAGAGCTTCGAAGCCGCAAGGCTCCTTACCCATCCCGTCGCGGATTTGCCGCTCGCGTTCACTGCTTCGTCGCCAAAACAAAAATCACGCCAGCTCGCAGGCCAGGGTCGTCACGCAACACTTCTCAATCGTTATTGGGGTGGAACGTTGCATCGCGTTATGACTAAAAAAATGGCTTCAAATGGAAATGTTTGTTGACGGTTCTCGTATCTGAATCGACTTAGTTTACACTGTTTTCTAGTTACTTCAACAACATGCTGAGGGCAGTATTTTTATAACAAAAGCCCTGAAGTATTAAAACTATTAAATGTCATCTTGTCTTCCGTTTTTCCTGGAAGAATTGTGCAATCACATTTGTCACGCGCGAACAACGCTGCCGGGACTTTGTAGATCACTCCAGCGTTTCGCTGCGGATCCATGTACATTTACTGCGTTAGAGGAGAGGTAATCAAGGATCTCTAGCGATGGAAGGTTCAGGTACTCTAATTTAGGGCTAATATATCGCTAGTTTGGGCTAGGTATCAGAAATATTGAAATGACGTCGGGCGAGAACACGTCGAAGCATGTGCTTTGAGCTAAACGTTTTCGACAATGTTCTCGTTGTTATTCTAGCAGCCTCTACTAATTTCTACTAAAGGTTAAATCTGTACTGATTACTCATGATAATTCTCTCAACTGATAATTAGATAAAAATGCGCTCAATCGTTCAGCTGTAGTTATGAGGCGGCTGAAGGCTATCGATTATCCATGAACACCTTCCCAAACCGTAGACTAAACCGTGAACCCACGTAGCCAGCGTTGCAGACGGAAATTTACTCGCGGTAGGTAGTCAGTGTAGCGTCTGCGACGCAGGCTGCGTGAACCCCGATAAAAATAATTCCCCAAGATTTATTAAGCTTTTATATCAAGCAAAACATTTGGTGCCAATTAGGAAATAAGTGACATTTATCATTGCTCCAAAAGTCGTTTGAATATAGCTTAATACATGGAAACGACGTCATGGAATGGACAGAATGCGGGCAGAGGACAGACCGAGTCATGTAGTTATTCGTTTTATCCCGAAGCCTCGAAACTGATCAGTGATCGACTTGCAAATCACCTGGCACCAATTTTTCAACGATTAGGAGCAATCTTTTTCAGCGACGAATCGAATACAACAATTGGAAAGGCTGTTCAAGGCCATCGCGCGTGATCCTCCTAACGTGACAACTAGAACCTGTTCACACGATACTCTCGACTTTCCGCGAAAGAAACTACACTGTCGTTTGTTTGGAGGACTAGCAAGCGATCATAACTTCCTTTCCCACGGGCAAAACTTCTTTTGGTCTATTTCAAGTAAGGAAAGATAACTGAACGTCACATCTGCATTTGAATTATCCTCTGGGCGCTCGCGCGTGAACTCCTAACGTGACAGTACCTGTTCTACACTGTCGTTTGTTTGAAGGACTAGAATGCGATCACAAATTCCTTTCCCTCTAGTAAAACTTCTTTTGGTTTATTTCAAGTGAGGAAAGATAATCGAGCTTCACATCTGCATTTGACTTATTCTCTAGAGAGTCTCCTAGACAGAAAAGACAGAAAAAGTTTTAAATAAATTATCTTTCTTCACATATGCAAAGCACCCGACTCTTTGTTTCCTTTGTTTTACTTGTCAACAAAGTGGCGTAAAACATGACAATCATTGAAAAAGCAAAAAAACAAAACAACAACAAAAAAAAGATTAAAGAATGAAATACGTTATTGTTTGTGGTAAAAGTGACAAGCAAAATGATAGAACTGAAACTGGCTAGCCGGGCAGCTCGTCTGGTCTGTTCAGACGACTTCTTTGCAGAGGTAAGTTGGAGTTTTAACCTGTGCCGTTGCTGAACATATTGCAACATATACTGCTGCATTTTCAGCCTCCTTCATCCCGTTCCATGATCATTTTGTCACAAAGTATCTTCGTCCGCTATATTGGATACTCTACGTTTAGAACATTTCCCGCTGACCGAAATACCCGATAGCATTAAATCGACGTTCGGTGACCCCCGTTTTTCTTGTGATGGATCATTTTCTCTACCGATTTTCTACGTTTAGCGAAAAATGAAGAAAATCTTTCGACTAGAAGTTTGAAGTTTTTGCAAAATGCACCATCGAATTCCGTTCTTTTGAGCTCAGTCTTCGTTTATCTGTGCGACGGTTTCAAATGCCTCTTGAAGGGTTACGTTTTGTGAAAACGTTGGTAACATTTGGAATTATGTACGTAACAGACCCACTTCTACAAAAGATGACTAAGATCGTTTGCCTCCGTTGACTCACCTTCGATATTTTTAACTATAAACCCCTGTAGACCATGCTGAATTATATGCGCCAATTTTTCAAAATCAGGGTAGTTTTCCACACACTTTATCTCTGAAACGAAGTCGGTGCCCCTTTTTGCATTTCTGAAACAAGTAACTAAAGAAAATCTATCGCCTGGAAAATTTTCGCGCGAACGTCTTTAACTGCACTGAATTCAACACGACAGAAGTGCGATGTATGAACCAATGACTAGCGATCATGCAGTTACAAGTTACGGACCTTTTACTGATCGTTCTCCTTTTTTCCCACAGGTTACTGGAAAAACGAATCCGGATTAACCAATAGCTGTGATCTTGTTGGCTTCAACATAACTACTGGAATCGCTGTCACCGCCTTTACCATGTCCTTTTTTACCATGCTAGGAAACGCCTTAGTCGTGGTCGCAATCGCAGTGGACCCGTACAAAGAGCTGAGAACCATTCCCAACTACCTTATCTTGAATTTAGCCGTGTGTGATCTGTTCGCGGGCCCTAGTGAGCTGTTGTTGGGCTTGCTTCGTTTCACTAATAACAATTTCAACTTGTATTTCGCGGCTTACACTTGTATTTACTTTTCTATGGTTGCTTCTGCTCTGACGATATTGACACTGGCGTTTGAACGATACATCGTAGTGGCAGCACCTCTCCAAAGCAAAGATTACCTGATTTACTCGCATTTAAAATTGGCCATTGTCTATATCTGGCTTATAGCGGCCTGTGTGGCGCTGCTGTCGTTGCTGAACAAGTGCCACGAGGCGGAGTATCGACGGATAGTCTCCAATGCGATTGGCATTCCAACGATTGTTTTTATGATTGTTATTTACCTAAGAATATTTTACTTGGTGCGAAGATGCATTCGTCGGGACCTCGAACAAAGCATTGGAAGTGAACAGCAGGGCTTGCTGCGAAGTGTAGACGAGTTAACTGAAGACATCCGCAAGCGAGAAAGGGAGGTGGCGTTCTCCGTTTTTCTGTTTGTTGGTGTTTTCTTCATCTGCTGGGCACCTTGTTTTGTTATGGAAAATGTCATTCCCCTTGATCACAGAGAACCGAGAAAACTGAAAACTGTTGCGGACTGGGCTAGGTTTTTGGGATTGGTAAATTCATTATTGAATCCTTTGATATACGCGTTAAGATACAATAAGTTTAGAAAAGCAGCCTTAGCGATAATTTTCTCATCGTTTTATCGCCTTGAGAATTTCAGATTGCTTTATTGAAAGGGCTAAACTACGGCCGGCATTATCAATGCGATTTTGTTGTAATTTTGAACATTGTTCTTAGTGGAATCCCGATTTTACAAACCACCGAGGGTAACGGAAATTAGTTCATTAAGTGTTTGCCGGGAGAGCAAAATAGTGCCTCAAATAATTAATTGGGAGTTTCGAAATCAGAGCCTTTGCAAAATCGGAATTCTATCTGGAGCGGCCGGATCTAAGGGGGTTTCGGGGGGGGGGGGGGGTTCGGTCGAGCCCCCTAAAATGAAAAAATTAATTAGACATTACAACAAGCTGACGTGGCCTCAGAATACGGGAAATGGCATTTCCGAGGACCATAATTTTAAAAATTTTTCTGGGGAGGATGTCCTCGGACTCTCCTAAAGAGGACCATCGACGACGGTTCCGTCTTCTCTATAATTCAGTATCCACCCCAGTCAATGGCCACTGTATAGCAAAATTGATCCATAAGTCGATACGAGTTTGCAAACATTCAGAGGTTAAGTACATGCGAGCGAGTTCGTCAGTTATTATTCCAAGCATTGTATTTCAATAAAATATAGTCAGAATTAAACCACAATATCCTTGCTCAAACATAATCGATCTTGTAGTTAAGTTTTCCCTCCAGTTTATTGCTGTGTTGTTAACAACCTCCATTTAATTTAACGGATGCTGGGACGAATTTATAATGAGTACGTGCAAAAAAGACTTCACGAACTTCAGGATAGCTTGGTGAATAATCTGGAAGTTTATTATGGAGAAACTGTCGTTAACAAGGCCCCCCTATTGAGCGGTCCCTGGGAAAGGTCCCAAGGTTTTCCGCTTAATAAGTAAGGGCTTCATTGTAAAAGGATATGACCACATTGAACAGCTCTTAAATTAAGGTAAAGTCATTGATGTAGTTTAATGATGATAACTATTTATTAATAAATTCATTATGCTATGCTACAATGCAATGTAACGAGCGGCCATCATGTAATTTCAGCCGGGGGGGGGGGGGACATCGAGATTCCGGCTTCAAAACGGAGAATGCCTCAAAAGAATGCCTCACGGAGCTCAAATAAGCAAGTCGTATTGGCAACGGTATGAATGCGAGTTCTTTTAAGGATTTGCTTCAGTGATAACTGAAACAAAGGTGCGTGCCCAAAGAGTTTTTCAGAACACAGGTATTGTGAAACCTTAATAGCTCTAAGCAAGAGAAGAATTTCTCTTGCTTGAAGTAACTTGCGCACACGGAAACTGAGGCGAGAGTGGTAAACAGTAATTCCTGCGGGACGCTTACTACGGGGGCTATATATGCGAAGCTTCCATACAATTACTGATTTACGATAATATGACCGAGAAAATTACTAACCCGCAAACTAATTTTCATCGTAGCGGAAATTTAAAACCAATTACTTATTTGCCCTCTTTCAGCCAATCACAGTGAAGTAATTTTCTCAGTCATGTTATAAATTGGATAACCTCATAAGTTTAGAGCGGTTTTCAATCGAGTGTTGTAAAACCAAAGACAAACCAATTGCCTACCAATAAGACTACTCAGTCAATCTCAAACCACAGTAGAGCTAAAACCAAAACCAAAGTACTTCCCTGATTACTTTCGACAGTCAATTCTTGAACTCATTAATAATTCATCAACTTAGAACAAAGAAATCACAACCTTGAAGGAGGTTTGGAGACCCGGTCTTAATTAGCATAGATTTTGACGATTTTACTTCTCCGTTTACTCCTTAGTTTTTGTTTCGATTGATGAGATGTATCAAACAGTCAAGACAGTGTTTCATCGACTATTCAAACACCTCCAAATTCGTCAAAAATACTCCGCTGCGCGTCGTATTTTCAACTCTCTTCGATCTCGGTGTTTCTCGGTGACATCCCGACGAAACACTCTCTCGAGTGTTTGATATATACTTGAAAACCGCTCTATTATTGGAATCACTCTTCACTGATAAAAGAAACGTACCCATCCCCCTCGTCACACCCTCCCTTAATAACACTCCACCTAGCCATCACATCATCCACGAAGGACCCTCCCCCTCCCCCAGCCTTGCTATCATCGACTCCACCACCCGAATATCCACCCCCTCCCCCAGGTGCAAAGTCCGTGCAAGCTCCTCCACCACCAAAACCACCATGACAGTTTGGCTCCTTGCCTCCCTTTCCTCCCTCTGTCTTGCCTCCCTTTCCTCCCTCTGTAAATGATTGTCCTCCTTCGTGACAGGGATGCCTTGTGCATGGCTCTCCATCAACACGGCATCCTCCACTTCCATTAATGCCAGCACCCGAGCCAGAATCTGGTGGATGACCGTATGGGCCAGATTGTTTACAAACAAACCCCCCTAAACCATGACTCCCAGCACCGATACCGCTTCCATTCTGTTTATCATTTCCGTGGGAACCATTTTTTAATGCACCTCCCCCTCCGCCACCGCCAGCTACAAGAAGAGGCCCAACTTGAGAGATAACAAACGTTCCACCACCTCCACTTCCCGGTTTGTGACGAGCACCCGATGAGCCTCTTTGTCCGACAAGTACAATAATATTCTCTCCTTTCGTCAGCAAGACATTGCCACTTACTTTAGCCCCCCTGCCTCCCTCCACTCCACTGGATCCTTTTCCTCCAGATGCCCCGCAGGCCTCCACGCGGAATCGTCCGGTGAAAGGCACGATCCATTCTTGTTTTCCGTCCTTTATTTGGACATCCTGAAGTCCGGTACCGCTGTAACCCGCATTGCTATCCGGGCCATCTATTCCCGTGGCACCAAGGGTGGTGAAATTATACAAAGCTACGATTTTTGAATAGATGAAAAAACTGTTTTGATTCGTGAAATTTTAGCACTCGGGACAGAAACTTCTTAATGGTTATGATGTTTTTAAGCAAAGAAGCACGGTTGACTAGCCACAGACACTAATGAAGCAGGATGATACAGTTCTCCACGAGTTTGAAAACTCTTTGGTATCAGTATATTACCAAGTCTATCATTGTAGATTTCGTTAATTTTTAATTAATAAACGTTAGAAAGGCACTAAAAGTGGCTCAAAAATGATGCGGTTGAGGCATAGACCGTTTTCATAAATGGCTGCCAATTTAAAATTCTTTTGTATGCATTTAAATTAGCCTCACTAAACTCGTTTGGGAGTAAAAATTCTTTTGAATTATCAACTCAAGAACGAGGTTAGTCAGGCTAATTTTAATACTTACAAAAGAATTTATAATTGGCAGCCATTTATGAAAAGGACCGGACTTCAAGTCCGGAGGTCGAGGGTTCAGATCCCGCTCTAACCACTCATCTGGAGTTGTAAATAGCCAACTGGTCTGCCTTCCGTTAGTTGGGATTTTTAAGCCTATTATGTTTATAATTGATATATTTGTTTCTCTCAGTTTAGTGGCATGTCCATGAACTCGCTTTGTGTAGCTAAGCGCATTGACCACTATAAACAGCAAGATTTGAACATTTTGAATGTTTACTCCTTAGTTGTTGTTTCGATTGATGAGATATATCAAACACTCGAGAACACTATAAACAGCAACATTTGAACATTTTGAACCTGAAAACTGCCAAAGGTAATTATGTTTCTCAAAACTTAACTGTTTTTGCATTAAGTATATACCACTTTGTTGGCTCGTGAATATGATTTTGGACCAAATTTTTCACTATTGGGCCAAATTTCCTAGAACTTTCTCAAACTCATTAATAATTCATCAAGTTAAAACAAAAAAAATTGATAATTTTACCTCTCTGTTTACTCCTGAGTTTTTGTTTCGATTGAGAAGCTATATCAAACCGGCGCTCGAGAAAGTGTTTCATCGGCTATCCAAACACCTCGAATTTCGTCAAAAACGCTCCGCTGCGTGTCGTATTTTCAACTCTGTTATCGATGTTTGGATATCCCGATGAAACACTGCCTTTCGTGTTTGATATGTTTCATCTTCTTTCAAATGCTTGCCCCCTAATTTGCATTTACATCATGATAACAGATGCAATCTATCAAATATGAAGAGTAATCTATACTTACAAATTTTAATTTCACAGGAGCTCCCAGTCCACGGGACATTACAGTAACAAACAAAACTTTGCATTTTCACAACGCAAACTCCGTTGTTATGGCAACCTCGCCAGCGACAGTCATCCTAAAAAATCAAAACTTTGTGAGTAGGGACAAGCCAAAGATATGAAAATGTCCGCGGGACAATTACTGATTGAAGAACACATAAAGTTCTCGATTTTAATCATCAAACCTAAGAAATTATTAATTCGAGGAACCAAAATTATTCCGAAAGCTGTAACGCCTCGGTAACTTCATGCAAAGGCCAAACACGCTTAGGTTATTGTGTTTACAAGATGTCCTAACGGCTGGAGGAGCCACCGCCTGCCTGGGGTATCAAGAAACATCGCTTATAATACAAGCCATTAATTCACAGTTTGTAGGACAAAAGAACTTTTGAAAATGTAAAAATACGTTTCCGATCGACTAAGTGGAAGCATTGTCAAGATAATTCTATGGTCTCATCTTGTCTCTTGATTTCAGAATTGTAAAGTAAACCTGGCTAAATTGATAAAACCTGGATCAGCATTGAATGCCTTTTCTGTTTTCATTGCGTGAGAAGAAATGCAAATATAAAATGCGAATGGAGTGCGATCTTTTCATCGGGACATACAGTAATATCGTTTCTTTGATGAGTTACTCAAATAGAGAGAAACATGTAAGTAACAATCGATTAAAGTTCAGTGAAAACATGTCACGACTAATTTGAGACTGATAGGGTGAACTCCCGGAAGTTTATTTAAAGAGTCTTGAAATAAAATGCTTGGTTGTCAAAAGGACACAATATGGTCCATTTTGTTTTCTTCCCAACTTTTTATTAAAAACGTGGGTGATAAATGTATGTCCTTTAATTTCAGCCTCCTTGTCAGCCAAAAAGGACAGAAATATGCAAATAAGTTGCTTGTCTTACCAGAATTTGACACGCTGCGGAAAGCGATTGGAATCATATGAAATTTTTTTTTTATCTCAAAGCACACTAATATAGTGATATTTTAGCACAACCCAAAGAAATCAGGATTTTCTGTAGAATAATTTTGACAAAATTCTGTTTACATGGATTTATTATGATTTACGTTTTGTATGTCAATGATTTTTATGTTTCTAAATGGTCTATTTTTTTTATTTCTTCCATCGCGGCAGAAATGTTACTTGCGGAATACTGAAAAGATAGCAATGATCAATAAAGCAAAAACTAGGAATAACTAAGGTAATTTAAGCACGATCTTTTTAGCTCGAAACGGTCTCCAATAAAGCCCTTTATTAGTATTAAAAAGGGTTTATATGAAGCGAAAAAATACTGCCTTGCTTAAGATTCTGCACTGCCCAGCGACCTCAATTGTATCGGTAGCCAAGATTTAGCTTTAACTCTCGGCATTGATCGGCAAAATTGGTCAAATCATGTTGATTGCGACTGCTATACTTTCCGGCGTACACTGAAAATAGAGAGAGGTTGCAAAATACTCAATTAACAATTTCGTCCTCGCAGGAATCAACTATCTCAGGTCTTAAAATCGATCCAGCTTGAGTGTTATTATCATAGCTGACGGCTTTAATCCTGATAAAAGTTAGTGTACGTTGTGATATAACTGAACATTTTTATAGCTCAATGCTCGATAACTCACAATTTGAGATTCTCGAAGAAAAATTTTTGATTCCCTAAATAGAACGTCGAAATAATTTGTAGTACCGCGTTGTATGTCACTTAAGCATGGATGGGCACCAACTATCTTAGTCAGAGAAACGTAGTCATGAATGTTAGTCATGAATTGATTTCCAGACGATTTGCAAATACGTACGAAAGATGGCTAAAAATCCAGAACAAGAATCGATATGCATGTAAAACTATTTAGAACAGTCGTAGGTAATGTCTTACCATATTGTCGTTTGGAAAAAGAGCGAAAATGAATCCGTCTTCATGATGTAGATCGTTTTCCAAACTAATCACATCCAATGGTGGTGCATCGTTCAACTCGCACAAGCCCTCGTGTTGCTGTGAGATTTCTTTGAAGTTCGTCGAAGAACATCTGGTGTTTACGAGACAAGCTTGATTGCAAGAAACCTGGCTAGGAGTAACGCAGGACTTAAATGTATATCCTCTAAGCCTCAAGTTCAGCTTTGTGTAAATCGCACCTGGATAGGTTTTCTGTGAGGATCTCACGTGGCGAGAGATCGAACACAAGATCAGAAGAAGAAAGCGACATTTATCACGCGATGAAATTGCCATCTTCGTCAATTGCATTGTTTGGAGGATGCATGGCATGGGCCCTACACTGCATACAATAGGGAATTTTAGGGAAAGATCAAATTTTTGTCGTGGATGTTTCCTCTGAGAAGCATTCAGCTGCGAAATTTAAATAATAAAGACCTGTTTTTCAAGAATTAGAATACGTCTCTAGAATCTATTAATATCAAAACTTAGTTTATTTTTCCAAGTGGGCATGTCAGATAAAAAGTTATTTCTCTATCAATAATCCAATTTTGTCATTAATGATTTAAATTAAATGTGATAACTTTATTTGGGCTAGATTTTTTGCTTGATAAAAGTGTTAGCATCATTAGCCAATTTCTCGTAAAACGTTTTTTGTGTGAGATGAAAATGGTAAGAAATGAATTACCTTTTAAGAGCGTGTGATGTCTTTTTTTGTAAACAACAAGAACGATCATTTTAGAGACCGACATTCGTATTGTTTGAGAGTTTTTTTTGTCCGTATTTATCTCGCCGATTGTTCTTTCTAATTCTTTACCATCCACGTTCGATTGAATAAAAAAGTATTTGTCTGAAAGAGTCTTTATTTTAGAGTAAATAAAGGCATCATTAGAGAAGTTTATGACTGACTTGGTTGTCAACCTACATAATAATTGATTTGGAATACTTGAGCTGCTTTGCCTCACAAAGGAAACTTGTTGTTTTCTTACCCAGATGGCCGCAAGACGAAAATCAATATTTATTTGGGTCACGTGAGAATTGTTCGCGCTTAGGACAAGATAAGTTTACCTATTAACAACCTCAGAAAGCCACTGACTCTAATTAAGATATAAGTACGACTAATCAGAGGATAATTTTATAAGAGTGCCATTCAAGCCTCCCACGTGTGCTTTATCCCGCTAAGATCTTCTCTAATTGAAATTGTAGTTTCGTAAGCTATGGTTGTTGTATTAAATCCAGTTTGTGTTTTGCTCTCTAGGGTTCGTCATGTAAGAACAGCGTCTGAGCGTAGGTGTCACTCGTGTGGCGTTTTTCTTTGCGTGCCTCTTTGTTGTATAATTTTATCCTTTCGTAGATACGAACGTTTAGCTAATTTTTTAATAGTCCATCAACTCAATGGAAACGTAGCGTAAGACCACCAATATAAAGCTTGTCACTACTCAGTGCTATTGAAGAGTTGGCCCATGCTTTGAGCCCGGATGGGGAAAGGGGGGCCGGGGGAGAGGGACTCCTGTATGAAAAGAAAAGATGGTCGTCGGAAAATTTGAATTTATAAACCTCTAAAGGAGACCAGTCTGAGCGTGGTTAGAGCTTAATTTGAATCCCAGATGATTCCACTTAAAACGGAATAGGCTCAATTACTAGCCACTGTTCAAGGAAAGAGCCCGCGCTACTGGACCGGACTCGAGAAACCGGCGAAAATGGACCCTGAAAACGGAGCTAAAAAAAGCGTTTCTTTTATTATTATAATTTCTTCAAGGGCACCCTAAAAGATACTTTGACAGCCAAAAATAGAGGTGCATTGTCATCAACATCCTAACTGAGACCAGAATCGTTGATTTATACCCCAAACGAGCATCCCCGACCTTTTCATGTGGTCAGGGGCTTTGAGTGTGGTTATAGAGAGTTCCGGATGAGAGTTTAAGGTCATTCCTCAGTATAGCATTGCGCATCCTTACTGCGCATAATTTATGGCGTCATTAGCGCGCGTTCGTGCACGCGCACATTGAAAACATGGCGGATTTGCCTTGATATTGAGTTCTGTCGGTTGAAAAATGGCCATAGCTCACTAACGAGCTAGGGCACCCTCTTTTCCAAGTTATTTTAATCAACTTATCATTAGCTTTGCGTGAGAAAAGACTGATCTGATTTCTGTGTTTGAAAATTGAATAAATAAAAAAAATAGCAGCTGCACTGTAGTCTTGTCTATTTTCCAGTTTGATAGCCGTGGCACGCAATTTGGTTCCAATATTTTAACAAGGATTCAGCTGTCTGTCAAAATCAAACTTAAAAAGTTTATTTGTGTCCGTCACAAATATTGACTGTAGTTTTCGGCGTGTTTTTATGAGTCTGGGCTCACAAAGAGTTTACAATAACTTAGAATGCGTTCTTGTAATAAGCATTACATAACGCTAAAATGGGCCCTTATTAATGCCTCACTGCTCCTTAACGAGCATGGACATCCCCCTTTTTTATTCTATAATTTAAGTTCTCATATGATATATATTCATTGGACAAAGTTTGAACAAAAATTTATGTGCAGTTTTATTTCGGGGGAATTACCTTAATTAACCAGAAGATTAGCTTCTATTGCCTTATTTCATGTCGCGCGGGAGACTGGCACTACTGGATTTTTGCGGACAAAATAACAATGGCGTCCGCTGCGGTAGACGAAAGCACACCGCAGAAAGTAAAGAGTTCCCGTTCTTGGCACTGGTCGTGTTCAAGCAAATATTTTAAGAGTTCCTGGAAAGTGGTGGAGAATACTATACGTTAACAAAACTAGCCTCAGCAAGAAAAGACGTTGTCGACGCCTATTTGTATGTTCTTGGCAAAGCAAATCATGAAGTTAATTTTAAGCGCCATGTCATTTGCACGAAACGCTGACCAGCAGGAAGCAGAAAAGATACCGAGGACCTGCCGACGATTAAATTTACCACATTAGAAATTCCTAGAAGGCGGCGTGGGCGAGTGGTTTAGGGCGCTGGATTTGAAATCTGGAGGTCCCTGGTTCAACTCCTTCACCCTAGCGCTATCTGGATTTGTTTTCGGCAGCCCCGAGTTCAACTCCTCGACTGCATTGTGTAAATAGCCAACTAGTCAGCCTCCAACCAGTTGGGATTTTTAATAGCTTATGTTATATTTGAACTATTTGTTTATTTATTTACAGTGTCCCCAATTAACACATTTAATAGTGCTAAATACATTTGACACTTAAATAAAGTTATTGTTATTAGTAGTAGTAGTTCTAATAAGTGTGGAGTCGAGCACTGGAACTGTGCTGCAGCACTTAAATTTGTACGCATTCGTGGAGAACAAATGGTAAGTTGACTTACTACCGTCTAAGTAAAGTCGCTAATTGTCCAGAGAAACGCCATGCATACAGTAAAATTCTGCAAAATAAAGGCAACAAGAATGGATATAAATGACCTTCCAGACTTGCCATGCAGTAACAGTTATCTTAAAAAGAAAATTACTGAGAAAACAACACCAAGTGAAAACGTCGAGTCGGCCAAACGCGCTCTAACAAAGCAGCCAAATGAGAAAGTAAAAAGGAGGAGGCTGGTTTATAAAACGGAAGATGACCCCTCCGAATGTGAAGTGTTAAGGGAGGAAATTGAGGATCGAAACATCTAAAAGAGAAACTGAAAGTGAAAACAGAACAGGTAAATGAAATGTTGATGAATGGAACTCACTTAAAGCGGAGAATAAGGCTTGTGCCAAACAACCAAAACAATTTGTTCAAAGCAGTCAAAAGTCTCCTATGCTTGTTTGAAATTGTATCCACAACAATCTCTGTAAATGACTGGATTATCATTGAATGACTTTGACTGTCTTTTTGAGTGTGTCCAGCCCTTTATTTCTGCAATTGTCTATCCTGATTGCAAAGGTTATGAAAGTGGACAAAGAAAGCTAACAAAGAGGACAGAACTAATGTGCTTTCTACTGAACAATATGCAGGCACACCCTCCATCTAGAAATAAGGGGATTTATGACAAATACAAGTGACTTGACTCAGTCCAGAACTTTTAGTGCCTGGGCTGTTTTTCTTTCTACTGTTTTCGATGCAATAGACCTCAACCCTTTACCTGAAGAGATGTCCTCATTATTACCAAAAGATCTCTGGGCCTCAGGTTTTCAGGATACTGTTCTTCTGGGTGATTGCACTGAAAACTGGATCTCTTACTCTGAGAATTATGACATCAGCTGTGCAACATTTAGTTCTTATAAGAACCATGACACTGGCAAAACTGGCATATAGATCACACCGTATGGTAACTTGGTCATGTGTACTGAAACATACCCAGGATCAATTACGGATAATGATTTAACTTCAGACTGTGGCGTTCTTAACATGATGAAGGAAAAAGGCACCACAGTTTTGACCGACAAGGGATGTGGAATTGAAGATCTCTGTCACTGACTCAAAGTGCCTTCTACAAAATCGCCCACCATTCAAATTTGATAAAAAGTTCGCAAAAATCCTTTAGTGCCAGTCTCCCGCGCGATATGAAATTGGGCAATTGATTGCAAATTGTGTTGTTTGGACCAGGGGCGGGGCAGAAGACCCCTGAAACTTTCGTAAATGCATCATCCAACGAAAAATGACGTCACATCCGCTTTAAACTGCGCTTTGCAGCTCGTTTCACAAAGCGAGAAAATGGCGTTTCGATTAGGCACGATTTCTCTAAATTTGTAAACCATCAGTTTCGTGTCATTTTATATTGAGGATAGAAAGATGCTGCAGACACATTACTTCGACTTTTTAAGCAAAAATTTCGGGAAAAGAGAAAAGTTTATTATTGTTTTGAAGCAAAATAACGGAGAGCCGTCTGTCATCGTATTGCAAATTTTACACATTTGCAAAACTGGTGTTGTTCCGACTTTCGGTTGTTGTTGTTCGTGATTCAGTGATACCACTAGGTGCAATAGCCTATAATGTTACCAACAACCTGGATGAAGTATTGCTGGCCATAGTTTGCACTGTGTACTACAGGAACATAATTAACAGAAGCCGTTTAGCTCCGAAAGTCGCTGTGACCAGAGCTTTTGTTGCTCTTGGCTCGCGTGTATTGGTAGAAGAGACAAGCTGGATCGCATGCTGAAGGTCAGTATCCCACATTCCTACATCTCTCGCTGAAGTTTGTTGTTTTCAGTAAGATACAGTACATTAGACCTTCTTCAGTTATTCCAACTTTTGAATAAACGCGAGCTTTAAATAAGATTAAGGTGCTAGTGATTACGTAATTACAAGTGACAACTAATAAAAGTACAAAATCACATGAAAGAACAGAAAGTGGTGCTGATTAACAAAGGACAAAAAACAAAATCAACAAAGCGAAAAAATATTGAATGAATCGAAAACAAACTACCATGAAAATAATCGGCAGAGTATGAGAGATAAAAACTAAAAACTAAAAACCAAACTGGCTAAAACAAATAAAATAACCGAAGAGGCAACGCGGCAAGCATTGGAAAAAGTAAAACCCTCCCCTATATATAACTGAAAACATCAACTGTAACAAAATCCCAAAACGAGGCCTTTGGAGCCTGAAAGGGCAAATTAGCAACGAATCCCTGGAGGGGCCCTTAAATAATATTAATCATAATAAGATTCCTTGACAGGACCTTTGAGTCTAATCAACACCTAAAAGGCTGACAAAATCCAAGAAAAGGGCCTTTCAACGATCAATCAATAACGTACAATATAGGAGAGGAAATTAATTATAACAAATTCTATTTTTCGAATGAAATTCCTTTCTTTTATTTAAAGCATGGAGTGCCAAAGAAAACAGCTGAGCACTCCAATAAGCCTCTTTTGTAATTAGAAGCCTATCGATCTCCTCAGAGTTGTTTGGGGTCTGTACCTGATCAATATACATTGGAAGGAAAAGTCACCTAGAGTGTGTGGGATTTTGTTAAAATGTATTGCTACTTCACAAGCTGTTTTGTTCGTGATCATAGCAGACTTGTGATTGCAAAACCTAATTCTAAAATCGGTAGTGGCAGATCCCACGTATTGCAAGCGACATTTCTTGCAAGAAGCCAAATAAATTGCATTTTTTGAATCACAAGAAAGTCTGGAATGAATGGTGTATTTTTTGCCCGTCTGAAAACTAAGAAATGATTTGGATTCAACAAAGAAATTTCGACAAAGGTTGCATCTATTCTTATCACATTTGAAGCAACCATTGTTGTGAAGAATTATTTGTCCCTCTTCGACAGCTTTGAAACGAGATGGTGCTAATAATTCTTTGAGATTTTTTTGACCGACGAACATATGGTATGATGGAACTTCGAGGGAAAAGTTCTTTTAATTTGGGGTTGGATTGTAGAATGAAAAAATGCTTTCTGATTATGTTGCCCAAGTCGGGTAAATTTGGATTAAATGTAATCACAAATGGAAATAATTTCTTCGTTTCCTTTCCACGAGTCCTAAGTAAATCATTTCTAGGAATGGCGGAGGCTTTGGAGAATTGATCAGAAACTAATTTAGAGGAATAACCCTGGTTAACAAGATACCCTTTGTACTCAGCTGTTCTCTCGGCGAGAAAAATTTCTTCCGAGCAATTTCTTTTTAATCTTGTGGCTACTCCAAAAGGAATAGCCTTGAAAACATGCTTAGGATGGCAGCTAGAAGGTGGAAGATATAAGTGACTGTCTGTAGGTTTGGAATAGACGTCTGTCTTAATAAACCCATCGATAAGATATAAAGTAAGATCCAATACGTGAAGCTCACGCTCAGAAAAAACTAACTCAAATTGAATAGTAGGATACAGAGAATTAACGTAATCCGTAAATTGATGTAGGGCAGGAAGGCCTTGCTGCCAAAGATCAAAGACATCGTCTCGATATCGCCACCATAAGGACGGCTTTATTGGACCAGAAAACTTAGCTTTGAGATCAATTTCGCCCATGGCTAGATCGGCATAACTGCAAGCATTCTTTGGGCCCATAGCTGTGCCATGGATTTGAAGAAAGAAATTTTCCTTAAAAACAGAATGGTTACTTTTCAAACAAATTTTTACAGCTTCTAAAATACAAGTCGTGGATGGAAATTTGTTTTCTCTAGCATTCAAAGCCTTACTTACTGCAGTGAGGCCGAGTTTGTTATCGATGTTAGGAAACATTGAAACCACGTCCCACGAGTCCAGTAAGGTCCCAGTTGGAAAGGGGCCGCTTGCATTTAGATCTTCTATTTTGTTAAGCAGATCGGTGGTGTCCTTAATAAACGATGGTAATTTTCGGGCAAGTGGTTGTAAATAGAATTCTGTAAAGGCCGATAAGTTTTCAATTGCCGTTGTCTTTATTACACATTAGAAATTAGACAAGCCAGAGATAACCTTTCTAAAAAAGAACGGACGGCGCTTAAAGAACTTAAAAATTCTAATGTAGTGATTCGTATACAAGAGAAAGGCTCTCGATTTGTATTACTTGATGAAAAAGAGTACGAGGAAAAAATGTTTGGTCAACTCAACAACCAGTTACATTATAAATCTTTGCAATCGGATCCTACCTCTAAGCATTTGGCATTAGTAGAGAGTTGGTGTTCTAAATGGCTAGGAAAGGGTGAGATTGCTCACGAAGTAGCTAAGTGGGTTTTAAATAAAGAAGCGAGACCAGGAGTTGCCTTTGGAAATATCAAAACGCACAAAACGGGCAACCCGCTCAGACTTATTACATCCTGTTGTGGCACGGCAATTGAAAACTTATCGGCCGGGGGAAATTTTGGTGTGTGGGTGTGCATCAGTTACTGTCCCTTTTAAGACCTCGTGCTTATCATGAGGAGATAACGGATTGAAGTTTAATACAAATATTACTGGCTTAAATTTGGAAAATAAACCTGCGCCAGCATCTGGCTATGGCTAAAATAACCCTTTAAAGCTATAAAATGTTTGAACACAGTAAAGGTCTGTTGTCGATTTACACCACAAATAAAGTTTTAATTGAACCATTATATAAAAGCAATTTTCTTTTCTAGACACATCCCCACATCCAGCAAATTGTCATTTACAATTTTTCTAACTTCCAGCTACTTTGAAAAATTTCTGTTTCCTGCAGCGCAGGAGCTCCGCTACAAAGAACGTAAATATACAGTATAGGGCCCAGTTCTCGGCCACAAAGAACGTAAACTTGTATTTCTTACCTTGGAATAGCCGTAAGGACTCAAAATTTCTCGCATAACTAACTTTAGCATTCAGTTTACACATGTAGAGCTATCGACTGCTCAACGCTGTTTTCTCCCGAGTAATAACGAAAATGGAGGCTTCGTTCGTGGGCCCAGTTATCGGCCAGCGGGCCCAGTTTTCGGCCACAAAAGAGTGCACGCGATTCCTCAGAATAAACAACGCTTTATCACCATTTTTTGTTGTTAAATCACTTATAAGGCTTGTGTTTTGATATTTCGATCACAAATTATCCTTAAAGAGCTTTGTTTCATGTTAGAAAAGGAAGTTTTTTGCACACCTAGTTTTTCTCTTGAGTGCAGTCAAGCGAGGCTAAAACAGAGTTGGGTATTAAAAACGGGGTTAAGTCAGAGCTCATAGTTTTCGGCATGCCACCCAATTACAGCTTTATTTTTACAACTGACTTGACACGAATACTCCACACAAAACTATGAGCGCTTTTAGTGTTGAAAGCGAGCAGGGTGGCCGAGAATAGGCAAATACGCAAAAGTACTAAGGAAATATTGAGAAGTGAATTTAGGTCAAAGAATTAAACAGGCCAGGAAAAGTTTATATTTAACAGGTAGCTTTATCACTCTTCATCCTTTATGCCAAGAATTGGCTCATTTGGGCTTTCTAGACGGACAAAATATAAACTTGATTTAAACCATGTAATTCGAGTAGCCGTAAACAAACACGTTTTCGGGGAAACCAAATTCACCTACCTTCGCGTCACCTCGAAGTGCTCACAGAAAAACTCGGCAGGACAAAACAAAACTCGGCACAACGGAAGACAAGGAATCAAGCTACCTTTGTAAACAATTGCTTTTTATTTAGATTCATTTGTGGTGTGTGTTATATAGTCTCTTCTTTAGTCTCTTAATTCTAATTCCTGGCATTTACACTGCGATTTGAGTCCTCGGTTTGCTTTACATATAATCTCTATCCTTCATCTGAAGAAATCATCAATGAAAAAATTGATTGATCATACTGCAAAACTACCGAGTCGCCGATCGACAAATACGTACCGTCATAATCCGTTCGAGCTGTCGAAATCGAGTCGGAGGGTCCACAAGCCATTTGCAAGAGAAGCTGACACACAGCAAGGTTTAAAATGACAAGCTTAAGGTTCAAATTTTCCTCTTCTTCGCGATCAAAGACCAGTGAAACCGGCCATAGAGCTATCCCAGCTGCTGATTGGATAATACATCTAATAGAGCATCCGGTATCCTCTGTTTCCCGGAAATCAGCCCCTGAATTAAACCCTGCAAATGTCGTTTCCGCCCTAATTGCGATGAATCCGACAACGGTTTCGCCAAAAACATGTAGGAATAGCAATGACAAGTAATATTTTGCTCTTGTGTTTGGTTTATACTCCTGGTAAATAGTAAGATGTAGTTACAACAATGTTGGAATAAAAGATCGATCTTGGTAGAAGGAAATTAGTAATTCTATTTTTTTTTTAATACCGGTCGAAGCTTTGTTGTGTGGGTGTGCATCAGGGATTGTCCCTTTTAAGACCTCGTGCTTATCATGAGGAGATAACGGATTGAAGGTTAATAAAAATATCAACCTAAATTTGGCAATCAAACCTGCGCCAGTATCTGGCTATGACTGAAATGGCACTTACCTAAAATTAAGATACAAAATGTTTGCGTAACTTCCGGTTTGGGAATTCTTACGCACTGAATTTGCAGCACAATAAAGGTCTTTTGTCGATTTAAGCCACAAACGAGGTGTTAATTCAACCCGTTATAAAAGCAATTTTCTTTTCTAAACACATTTGCACATCCAAGCACTGATAAAATGGCTGATAAGCTATTCATCAATCATCAAGAAAGCACAGATGCTTTTGGGTTCGTCACGCGTTCGTGACGGAATTAAGGAGTGTCTGCGAGGAAGGCTAACAACCACTTTCAGCTGTCAGTTGTGTCATGTTAATTGCAACTCGGTCATTTTGATTTCAAGCCCATTTCCCTTAGATTGTCCCTTGTTTTTTCAGTCATTAATTACTATAGGATGTTTTAAAATTCTCTGCTATTTCAAAAGCAATTCTGTTTTTCTTGGCCTAAAATCAACCTTGTTTATTTCAAACTGGATTTGTAGAGAGATGACGCCATACAACGTTAGAACATATCTGGAAAACTACAATTTGGATTTTTCATTGCACCTTTAATATTGTACTGCAATTAACGTCCTCATATGTTCTCTTCCGGTTCTTGTAGTCACGCCATATGTCACGAGAAGTTGAGTCTTGATCACATGCTAATTTACCGTCACGTAACCTGCTGTTATTACTAGGGATCTATTTTTACGAAGAATTCTTTGGTGAATTGGTCAGCAAATACGACCGCGGAATAACAAAAAGAACCGGCTAACATTTTGTAATTGTGTTTTGTTAATTTCTATTATTTCGGGTCAATGATAAGATACAGGTAGTACAATACTGGAATGACTTATCAATCAACCAACTTACTGTCAGAAAAGTAAGAAATTATAAGAAAGTAATTAAAACACACCTCTTACGGGCTGTCCGGGGAGGGGTGGGCGCAGTCAGACTATACAAATATGGTTAATTTGTTGATCGGGAAAATCGGGAAAATTGTTAATGACAGCTTGTTTTAATTTTCTTTCAATTCCCGGTTCATTTGTCCGGGAAAGTGTCGATCTCAATTGTTCGGGGGTACCTCACTCAACGTTTACGTAGTGCTTCGATGGAGACTAGGAAAGAGTCAGGAAAAGGTTAGCTTGTATGTACCAACGTTGTCTTAAAATGTTGGTAAACAGTTTTAAAAGAACCTTCCTGCTCAAGGCTCAGTCGGAAGGAAAGATCTTTGTGAAAGTTTATTGTCAGAATCATTATTTTCAGTTAAAGAAGCGTTGGGTATTGTTTTATGTAATTTTTTCCCTTAGAGTATTAATGTTTTTTATGAAAAGAGTAATTCCACATTATGCAAAGGTTTCCTTTTATCAATCATCATTCGCTACAAAATTCACGTGTTTACTGATAGAGAACTTTGATTGCGAATACATTACGCCAAGCATGAGGACACGTCGTGACTCGTGAACACACCACCCATTCAAGTTCCCTTTAAAAGAGAAGGTCTTTTTTGTCTCCACCTATAGCAAGCAAACAGTGGGTTTTCCCACCCCTAAAGTGCCTGCTATCCTAAAGAATTTCGTCTCGAAAGAAGACCAAAATTCGACCATTTTGAAACTGTACTTGGCAGCCAGGCCGTGTTTATGTGACGTCATTCCATGCAACTCGAAATTCGCGGGAAGCTGAAAAACCCGCAACTTACTTGGCATCCTTCACAAGCAAAGGTCAAAAAAAATTATTTTTTACCAACCAATTATCCTCTTCACTATCTTCACGGCTATGATTTTCGGGGTTTTGAGCATGTTCGGCTCAAAATAATACAGCTCAAGTTGTAGCCATAACCTAGAGTGGTAGTTAAGAGTCAGTTAAAAGGCTTGTCGGAAGCCATGGACAAAATCCCTAGGACGGAAAGACGTCACGAAAGCGCGGCCTGGCTGCTAAATACTGTTCAAAATGGCGGCAACGGTGTCGAATTTTAGGCTCTTTTGGAGACGAATTTCATAAGGAAAACCAGCACTTTAGAGTCTGAAACTTCGGCGAGTAGCTAAACTTAGTGCGAGATTTTAATTTGCGTTGACAAAAAATACGTTTTTTAGAGTGACCTTCTCCCGTAATCGCAACTGTGCCACAAGTGATGTCTGCAATCTACTAATAAATGCTAAATAGGGCTTGCATCTCATGGATCCGGAATCTTGAATCCTAGAATTTGATTGGCTCATGACGTCCAGCAGTTCCTTACGATACGGACCTCAAGTTACTGACACATCCCCTTGCTCATGTTCCTAGAATTTTAGGGTTTGGTTCACTTTAAATTATATAGGCTAAGTAAACTTAAAGAAAAAAACAACGTGAAGTAAAAAGACGTAGATTTGGAAAATAAAGCCATCTGGTCGAAAGACTCCTCTCCTCGCTCTTTATTAAGCGGCGGCATTTGAATGGCTTCTTTACTCTGCGTATTTTCGCGCTTTCAAAATCTTTCGTTACTACTTTAGCACTTCTATTTAACAAAAATGAAAACTTTATTTGCTGGCTTTGTCTTTGAAATGGCACTCAAGGCCTCGGCAAAGTTTCTCTAGGTATTTAGGCCGACTACAGCTATTCATTCAGCCACTCAACGCGCATGCCTAATCTTTAATTGCTACTGGTTTACTTAAGGTGGCTTACTACAGCTTTGATGGATTATAACAGCCCAACTTCTAACTCTTTTGAAAAATGTTCCAAGATGTTTTTCCTTTCTGTATTTACTGTTTGCTTAAGTTTTTACCATTCTAGGTGAAACTTGAACAATTTAAACGTCCACAAATGGCCAAAATGAATGACCGAGTACTTAAGGAGAGACTGGGCACTAATAGGTTAAATGACGTTTTTCTCAAAATCCACCCGCATGACCCCACCTCAAAATTTCAGGAATAAGAAATTTGCTCTGAGTTAACATTCATGCAAAGTAAACTAAGAATCTGTAAGACAGATTTTTCGCAAATTAAGAAAATTTGAAATCAAAAATAGCTAAAAATCTGTCTTACAGATTTTTTTAAAATTTTGACTCTAAACGCGATTCACCCCTAAAAATCAACTGTGAAAATTTCATCATGGGTTGTACGGTAGGTTTTCTTGCAATCCTCGATCAAAGACTGGCTTTTACAGCCTTGGATGAGAATTGAACTGCGCATGCCCTTTATTTATGCGCGCGCTCATGTGACGCCATGTATCGCGTGCAAGAAAGCAAGAGTAAATTAAAGCTCTTTTACTGGTTGTTTATGGACATTTTCTGTCATATTTCATTGGCCCTAGGCTTAAACACATGTTTGAAAACCGCTTGAAGCTATTGCTACATACACCGAAGTGATTTGATGCCTTTCAAGTCCTGAAGTTATTTTCGTTTTTCATAGGGTTACTCGCGTCATTTTTGCACGCACAACTAATACTAACGTCTGGCAGGCAATCGTAGCGCGCGCTACTGAGTCTCGGAAAAACTGTAGTAAGCCACCTTAACTATACAATCTGAAAGATTTCATGATCGAGATTAGAAATGATGGAATCGTTTGATGTGGACCTGTTTAGTAGTAGGCTCGGTCTCTAGATTGATAAATGTTTTAGGCAATGGCACGTCTTGGCGGCGCACTGTTGCACTTGCAGGTGATCTTCAAAAGTGCCCGTCGAAACTTTCTTGTGCACAGCGAATAAGCGATCGGATTGACCAGCGGATGCAGAAAACATAACCACCATGCTATGGATGTAAGTGCGTCAGGGATAACACAGCTTTCTTCATATAGTAGAGCAATGTTTCCCAGCACGTACCGTGGAGCCCAACATACGATCAATAATCCAACCAGGATGGCCACACAACGCATCACGCTCCTTTCTCTTCTTTTTATCTTTTCTTTCTCTCGTGCATTTTCAGTTAAATATTGTCGCTCCTCACGCCCGACCTCAGTCGTTAAATTTTGATGCGAACCTTTTCTAACCAGGAAGAAGATTCTTGCGTAGCAGGCAACTGTTAAGGTAAATATCAGGACGCCAATGGAATCGAAAATAATTATTCTGTTCCTTGAAATTGAATTCCACTCAAGCACGGGAAGGATTGCTATCAACCCAGCCGAGAGCCAGACGCACAAAATTCCACGTGTTAGATTAGTGTACGTTAAATGATCTGCCCTCTTTAATGAATGTGTGAAATTACAATCATTCGTTCAACTGCAAGGCCTAAAATTGTCAGACCTGAGGCGTAAAAACCAAGAGCCGATGTAATGTCCACTACTTGCATAACGCTTTCATAGGGAAACCAATGAAGAAGAGCGGTAAATAACTCGGCTGGTATACCCACCAACAAGTCACTAACGGCGAGGTTTAATATCAGGTAGTTTGAAATTCCTTCGAGGTTTTTAAATGGATCTTTCCATATTGATATTATTACCAAGGCGTTTAACACCACGGTCAACACGGAGAGCGACAGAAAGACTGCAGCATGAGCTGTGGAATCTTGGTCTGCGAAAACAAACAACAGAAATCAAGAGTAAGCCCTGAAGACTAGCCCTCCGAAAAGTATGAATAAAGTAAATATCCTCCTTGTACGTAAATTATGCCATTACTCTAGGCTTCAAAATATAGCATTAACACTATGAGTTGAGTCCTGGGTTTGCTAGACAAATATTCATGAACAGTTGCTCTATGTATACACTCTTTCTTTTCTTTGTAAATGGTTTGAACCCAGGAGTATCAGTAGTTCGTATAGTGTGATCGTCCGGGTGAGTGTAGTTCTGAAAAGAACTGTTGTTGGTGACTGACGTTTCGACAACCTGAGCGGAAGTCACCTTCAGAGTCAAGTGAATGGCGTTTGTCAGTCGATGATGTTATAAGTCGACGCATACTGACGCATACCGACAGATACCGACAGATTACTCGACGAATCATCCTACAACCCGACTTCACACAAAGCCACGACTATAAAGACTTTGACGAGACGAGCGCAACTAGTTTGTGACACACCGGACAGCTTACGTGACGAAAACAGATACCTTGAACGTGTTTTTCACAAAAACAACTACAACGCTGACTTTATTAGACGAAACATTTACCGACCTACCGACCTACGAACAAGAACCCTACACCTGTTACTACAGTGACTATACCTTACATTAAGGGCACTTCTGAGACCATCGCACGGATCCTACAGCCCTACAACACTCGTGTAGCCCACAAACCTACAACTACGTTACGACACTTACTGACCAACGTGAAAGACAGAGACGAACCTAACGACAGACAGGGAGCAGTTTACAAGATCAAATGCTCCGACCGCCAGGCTTCCTACATTGGTGAGACTGGCAGAAACCTTAACACGAGACTGACTGAGCACAAACGAGCCACGAGAAATGGTGATGCCAACAATCACATTGCTGTACATCATCAACTGACAAACCACAGCATTGACTGGGACTGCTCAGTGCTTAACCTACAGTACAAACTATTTTCAACGACTGAGTCTGGAAAGCTGGTTCACTAACCTAGAACAAACGCCTCTTAACAGATGTCAACAACTACCGGCGCCTTACAAACGACTTATCCACGACAGAAACGAAACCGATAAACGGACTTCTAACAGACCGACTTAACAATACACGGACCAAAAACCGACCTATTTGACTAACAATAGACGGATCGAAACCCACCAATGACTGGTGACAAACTTTACACGAGTCTTCCAGCCAATACCATCATGGCTAAACTGACTAATCACGTTCAACGGACCAGACTTAAAACATCATCGACTGACAAACACCATTTTCTTGACTCTGAAGATGACTTCCGCTCAGGTTGTCGAAACGTCAGTCACCAACAACAGTTCTCGAGTTTTAGTTTTAGTTTTTAGTTTCTATTAGCGTTCTATCACGAATGCCGCTTTATGATTGGCTACGCTACTCACTATCTATTCTGTGGTAGATAGAGAGTAGCGTAGCAGTGTGCACTTGTTGACAAAATGACGGCCGCTTCTTGGCATTTTCGAAATGTCTGTGAAGAGGATTTAGATAAAGTTTTGATAGTTGACTCGGGCTGCGTCCTCGTCAACTATCACGCGATAGAAATCGAGAGCGAATAATCTGATTGTTTAATAAAAACACTCGTGAAAGTTTGAAAGAACTCGAAAAAGCTGTGGAAACACTAGCCTACGGCTCGTGTTCCCACAGCATTTTTCGTTCTCCCAAACTTCCACTCATGTTTCGAGAACTCGATAGAAATGCGGTACATGTTTTCTATTTCTTAAATACTTTATAAGAATATCGGGGCTGAAATTTCTTAAATTTTAAAAATATTTTAAGAATAAACCGGTGGCTGAGATTTTGAAAAGAATATAATTTTGGGTGCTAAAAATTTGCATACGTTTTTAACTTAACCGTATAAATTTTGTTTTTTCTATAAACGGCAAAACTGGCCAAAAACCAACAAAATAACATAAACTAATAACATTTCTCCAAGAAGTTATGTGCGTGACATCTGCAGGCGTCCTCTAAGATTACTGTTACCTAATCCAGACACCAAATACATTCGAAAACAAAAATGTCGTGGACTATAATCTAAGAATATTTACAAGAATTTTTTGAGCCTAAAATCGCCAGAAAAACAATATTCTTATAAAAAAAAGAGTGCAATTCGTCTGAACAAAGAATTGATGAAAGAAAATACTCTAGGTTACGGCAAAACTATTGAGCCGCCGATCGACGAACACTTACCGGCAAAATCCATTCTACTCTAGCCGAAGGATCCAGAAGCTTTTGGAAAGAAAAGCGAACTTTTGTTAAACTATCGATCCAGCTGCTGTTTGAGTGTTAGATGCACTTTATAAAGCAACTTAACAGTTTCCCTGTTTCCTGGAAACTACCGGAAATAAGCCCCTAAAATGTTATACAAATATCACGAGACGTTTCCACCCTGCTAGCGACAACGATTGGCAAATTCCTGAATATTAAACAAAATGAATCACTATTTTGCTTTTCTATCTATTTCGTTCATAATTCGGGTCAGTAATAAGATGTAATAACAACAGCATTGGGATTACAGATCCATCAACTTGCTTGATGAGAAACAGAAATAGGTCTGAATACCTGAGAGATTTTAGTGCGTGGGTGTTTATCAACAACTGTCCCTTTTTCCCTCGTGCAGGCCACGAAGAAACAACGTAATAAAGTTTTTTGGGGGCAAAACTTCGTTGTGTGGGTGTGTATCAGGGATTGTCCCTTTTAAGACCTCGTGCCTATCACGAGGAGATAACGGATTGAAGTTTAATATAAATATCAACCTGAAAATTTGGCAATGAAACCTGCGCCAGTATCTGGCTCTGACCTAAATGGCACTTAAATTAAATTAATCTAAAATAGCATGATAATAATAAAAAAAATGTTTGAATAACTTCCGCTTTGGAATTCTTACCAACTGAATTTACCCGACAATAAAGGTCTCTTGTCGATTTACACCGCAAATGAAGTGTCATTTCTACCCATCGTAAAAGCTATTTTCTTTTCTAAACACATTTGCACATCCAAGCAAGTTAATAATAAAATGGCTGATGAGCTATTCATCAATTATCACCAATGCACAGATGTTTTTGGGTTCGTCACGCGTTTGTCTCCCGCGTTCCTGACAAAATTTAGAAGTGTCTGCGAGGAAGGCTAAAAACCAATAACAATAACCAATTCATTGCTTCAGGTTTTGTTACAGTACAAATAAACCTTGTTGTTGTTGTTGTTGTTGTTGTTGTAGTTGTTGTTGTTGTGTCGTCAGTTGTGCCCCGTTAATTCCAACTCGGTTATTTTGATTTTAAGCCCATTACCCTTGGATTTGCGCTTGTTTTTTCATTAATTTTTAATTAAAAATTAATTTTCATTAATTTCAATAATTACTATAGTATGTTTTAAAATTCTCTGCTATTTCAAATGCAATTCTGTTTTTCTTGGCCTAAAATCAACCCCGTTTATTTGAAACTCGATGTGTAGAGAGATGATCCAGACCACGTTAGAACATAGCTGGAAAACTACAATTTGGATTTAATCTCGTACTGCAATTAATGTCCTCAGGTTTTCTTTTCCGGTTCTTGTGGTCACGCCATATGTCATGAGAAGTTGAGTATTGATCACGAGCAAATTTACTGTCACGTAACCTGCTGTTATATCCAGGGAACTATTTTTAGGAAGAATTCATTTGTGTATTGGTTGGCAAATACGACCGCGGAATAACAAAAAGAAACGGCTAGCATTTTGTGATTGTGTTTTGTTTATTTTTTTATTTTTTTTATTTCGGGTCAATGATAAGATACAGGTAGCACAAAATTAGAATAACGTATCAATCAACCAGCCTACTGTCAGAAAACTGAGTCATTAGAGATTTACAAGAAAGTGATTAAAACGCTTCAAGAAACTTTTGTCTTGGATGTTGTTCAGGGACCGTCAGTTACGGTTTGTACGTGGAAGGGGGGGGGGGGGTAGCAGTCAGAATACGCAAATATGGGTCTGATCGGTCATCTGTTAACTTTTCCTGATTCCACTGTTTTGCGAGCGCTCACATGGTTTGACATCTCTAACAACTTATTACGTAATTAACTGCGCGTGTTGCACTAGAAATGGATCTGTTGGTCCAATAAACTCAAATAAATTGTTTTCAAATCTTCTGCCAGTTAATTTGTTGCTCAGGAAAATTGTTAATGGCACCTTGTTTTAATTTTGTTTCAATTCTAAGTTCATTTGTCGGGGAAAGTGTTGATCTCAATTGTTCGGGGTACCTCACTCAACGTTTACGTAGTGCTTCGATGGAGATAGGAAAAGATTGGCTTATATCTGCCAACGTTGTCTTACAGCGCTGGTGAACAGTTTTTAAATAACCTTCCTGCTCTGGGCATTTTAGTCGGGAGAAAACATCTTTGTGAAAGTTTACTGTCAGAATCATTATTTTCAGTTAAAGAAGCGTTGGGTATTGCCGGCTTTATGCAATTTTTTCTTCTTTAATATATTAGTGTTTTTTTTTTTAAAGAAAAGAGTAATTCCACATTACGCAATGATTAGCACGTATCAATCATCATTCACTGAAAAACTCACGTGATTGCTGATAGAGAGTACTTTGCGAATAGCATTTCGCCAAGCATGGGGACACGTCGGAACACAATACCCATTCAAGCTCCTTTTAAAGGACAAGGTCACTCCAAAATGCTGACTTTTTTGTCTCCACCTATAGCAAGTAAACTTTGGGTGTTTCCACCTCTGGTCAGTAAATTCTTTTTTCCAACCGATTATCTACTTCACTATCCTCACTGCTACCATTTTCGGGGGTTTGGTAGCATGTTTGGCTAGAAATAATACGGCTCAAGTTGCAGCCATAACCTAGAGCACAGGCGGGCCAAGCTCACGATGCGAGGAGTTATTATTTATTTATTTTTTAATCTTTATGCGAACGTTCAGCACGCGAAACGTGACACAGTTACCGCCGACATCTACTATTACATAACGACCGAGTTTGGTTACGCGAAACGTGACCTTCGCCTTGCAGCATATGGTTGTGCTGCGTTAGAACGGTTTGAATTTATAAAGGTTTGTATGGGGAAAAACGGTAATCGACATTATAGCTGAAATTTTGATATTTTTGCGATAAAAATGACTTACCTCAATGCCTTGTTGTCTTTCTATTGTCATCTCGCTTCTCAGCTCGATCCTGAGCCTTCTAAGCGAGTTATCGCTTTTCGGTTTTCCTCTACTATTAAAGAACTTTACTTTTTCTTAGTTCGCATAAAGATTAAAAAATAAATAAATAATAACTCCTCGCATCGCGAGCTTGGGCCGCCTGTGGTGCAATCTAGTAATAACTGCTAATTAACAAAGTGACGTCAGTTTTTTGTGCGTCTGTCCTGTTATTGATGATAAGTTTCGTCATAACATTGTTAGTGGCTGTGGAACCACGAACCGGAGGTAAAATGGTCAAATGCCGGAGTAAATGAGGGGAAAAGACGCCATAAAATTGCCATAAACAAAGATAAGTGAATTTTATTCAAAATGACGCGAGTATTGTCAATAGCTTTTCTCGCTTTTTGATTGGCTACTTAAAAAAGTCCATAAAATCTCATTGGTTTAAAAGTTGACAGTCTGACAGCTGAAAGTTGAACTTGAAGGCTTGCATAAGTTAAAATTTTATCCGTCTGTACTCGTATCGATGATTGAAATGATCCAATCAGCGCGCGAGAAATTAGACAGTTATTGTAAAAGTAGGGCTTGCATCTCATGGATCCGGAATCTTGAATCCTAGAATTTAATTGGCTTATTACGCCGGCAGTTCTTCACGATACGGACCCTGAGTTACTGACACATTCTCTTGCTCAAGTTCCTAGAATTTTAGGTTTTGGTTCCCATTAAATTATATAGGCTAAGTAAACTTTAAAAAAAAACGTAAGTAAAAAGACGTATACGATTCGGAAAATAAAAGCTATCTGGGCGAAAGACTCTTCTCCTCGCTCTTTAGTGAGCGGCGGCATTTGAATGGCTTGTTTACTCTACGTAATTTCGCGCTTTCAAAATCTTTCGTTATTACTTTTGGCACTTCTATTCAACAAAAATGAAAACGCTATTTGCTGTCTTTGTCCTAGACATGGTACCCAAGACCTCGGCAAAGTTTTTCTAGATATTTGAGCCGACTACAGCCATTCAATCAGCCACTCACCGCGCATGCCTAATCTTTAATTGCTACTGATTTACTTAACTATAAGATATACAATCTGAAAAATTTCATGGTAGAGATTGGAGATAATGGAATCGTTTGATGTGGACCTGTTTAGTAGTAGGCTTGATCTCTAGATTGATAAATGTTTTAGGCAATGGTGCATCATAGCAGCGCGCTGTTGCACTTGCAGATTATCTTCCAAAGTGCCCGTCGAAACTTTCTCGTGCACAACGAATAAGCGATCGGATTGGCCAGCGGATGCAGAAAACATAACCAACTTGCCATGGTTGTAAGTGCGTCAGGGATAACACAGCTTTTTCCACAGAATAGAGCAATGTTTCCCAGCGCGGAATATGGAGCCCAACATACGATCAATAACCCAACCAGGATGACCACATAACGGATCAAGCTCCTTTCTCTTCTTTTTATCTTTTCTCTCTCTCCAGCATTTTCTGTTAAACATTGTCGCTCCTCACACCCGGCTTCAGTCGTTAAATCTCGATGCGAACATTTTCTCACCAAGAAGAAGATTCTTGCGTAGCAGGCGACTATTAAGGTTAATATCAGGATGCCAAAGGAATCGAAAATAATTACTGTGTTCCTGAAAATTGAATCCGTCTCAAGCTCGGGAAGGATTGCTATCAACCCAGCGAAGAGCCAGATGCACAAAACTCGAAGTGTCAGATTAGTGTACGTTAAATAAGCGGCCCTCTTTAACGGGTATGAAATTGCAATTAGTCGTTCAACTGCAAGAACCAGCAATGTCAGACCTGAGGCGTAAAAACCAAAATTCGCTGACATCTCTGCTGCTTTCGCAACACCTTTATAAGGATACCACTGAAGAAGAGCGATAAGTAACTCGGCTGGAATACCCACAAACAAGTCACTAACAGCGAGGTTTAATAACAGGTAGTTTGGAATTCCTTTGAGGTTTTTAAATGGATCTTTCCATATTGTTATTATTACCAAGGCGTTTAACACCACGGTCAACACGGAGAGCGACAGAAAGACTGTGGTATAAGCTGTGGAATCTTGGTCTGGGAAATCAAACAACAGAAATCAAGAGTAAGTTTGAAGTTTGAGAGCCTGTATGAGCATCAGTTCAAACAGACGTCTTTCTTTGCGAGCAAAAGAGTAGACCCAGGTGCCATAACTCAGTCAACTCAATCCCCTTCATTGCTTTAAAAGCTTGCATACGGAGGGTGCGCCTGAAATTTGAATTGACCAATCAGGATTCAGCAGGCGGGAGTCCTCTTGGAAATGGAATTTCAAAGTAAATATAACCCTTATGTCTCAAGACTGGTTACCTGTTGTTATTCAAGAGTTAAGAATCATATTTCAACAGCAAACTGCAAAAATGAAACCTGACGCTGCTTACCTAGCCGTCGTCCCAGGCGTCTCTCTTCGGTTAGAGCTAGGTGCCCGAGGAGTTCTGGGCCTGTTGCAATCGAGAAACGAAACGCACTCAAACCATCAAGCACCACACCCCCTATTTTATTTGTCTTTGCTGTTAAACACGGAGTGATCCTATATAACGAGGCTGAGGTGTTCAGCCTGCCAATCATAAGTCCCAACGGATTACCAATGCTCCCATTTGATTGGCTTATTCACTCAGGACTGATTTTAGCGCGTTGCCACAAAATTCTGGAGAGCGACGGGTGTAATTTTCTGTTTTATTTTACAAGTAAGCAATGCCTTTTGAACTAAATGAACGATACCGTCAGGAGAAGAGTTTTCAAGGAAAATTGACTTTTTTAATTTCAACTTCATAATTTTTTTTCCTCCACTTGCGAAAGCCTATCGTGTGAATTCGAGCTGTTCACTCAAATTTATAAAATGCCGTGTCTAGTTCTTTTGATGCCAGAGTGTCTTTGCTCCTTCGAGGATTCACGCGTTTAGAAACTAAAACTCCTTAAAAATAAAAATAAAAATAAAAATAAAAACAGATACAAGCAGAAAGCGAAGATGATGTATTATATCTACGGTAATATGGTTATTCTTCAGCCACGGTTATCTAAAAGAGATTCCATAAGTTGAAGAACATTGGCTGCTGTTGTACTCTTGCTGCTGAAATTCAGTCGGCCTTTTACGAACTTAATTTTTGTTTTTATTGCATTCAGCCATGAGTCTTCTCCTTTCTGACGTCCGTATATTCAGGCGAAATCTCACTTTGCCATTTTTCAAGTTCTCTTGTTTCTTCGTAATACTTTCTGTTTCCAATATCTTTGCTCTGAATATAGAACATTTTGACGAATAACTCAGCGTTATTCAATTTGCACTTTGTTGGCACTATCATAACGCTTATAAATCTGAATAATTTTAAATATCCCACCAAAATCCGTCTGTGTTCACAGGCTAACCAAAATCACCTCTTACGAGATTTGTTTTCGTTCTCGGCATGCTGACATAAATGGAAACAGATAGCTCGTTGTAGCCTACTGATCGCAAGCATCAGCTTTGTTATTTTAGTTAGCGGCGAAATTTGAATGTTCCATGAAGTGACGAAGATAATTAATTCATCGTTTTTGTTTTTCCAAAGGCATCTAAGTTTTATTTTCACTGTATTTTTATTATTTACCTTATATTATTCTACGTGAAAGACTCCGTTGTTTTAACGAAAAAAAAACGCTATTCCTCCACGACTTCTATGTTATGCGACCGTTATTTTGGCCACCATTGCAAAAACAAAAGCCAACAAAGTGCTTAAAAGGTGACGTGCCCTTGCCTTTTTTGTAGGATCGCTCCGTGTTTAATAAGAGAGGTTTTAGCTAAAACTATGCCCCCCTATACATACTCTATCACGCCTTGCGTAAATATTTCACAGCTTCGCCTGTTCCCTTTCGTAAATCCGGCCAAACCTTTTTGGTTTGTGGCCATCGAAATAGCCGCCAGTATGGCTTAAATACAGGCGTTTAATGTATGTTTGTGAAACTCCCTGAATAGAAGAAAAAAAAAAAGACTAGAAGAAGTCTGCGATAGTTAGACGAAACGCGTCGGAGAATAAACAAGTCTTACAACTGCAGTTCGCAGAATGCTGCTCACTAGTTTACTACCTTTTAAAAAATTGTTCCAAAAAATTAAAACAATCCAGACACCAAATACATTCCAAAACAGAAATGTCATTCGCTATAATCTAAGAATATTGACAGGAATGTTTTAGCCTAAAATCAGCAGGAAAATTAAAATGTTTAGCTTCGGCCCGACAGAAAAAACGATTAACTCATTAAAAAAAGATAAAAAGAGCGTATCATCTGAAGAAAGAATTGATGAAAAAAAAAAAAAAAAAAAAAAATACTCTATCATACGGCAAAGCCGATCGACGAACACTTACCGTCAAAATCAAGAGAAAACGATCTGTCAAAATCCATTCGACTCTAGTCAGAGGGTCCAGGAGCTTTTGAAAAGAAAAGCGAACTTTTGTTAATTTGGCCGATCCAGCTGCTATTTGAGTGTTAGAAGCATTTTATAAAGCAAATTCCCTGAAACTACCGGAAATAAACCCCTGCAATGTCATACAAATGTCACGAGACGAGATTTTAGTGCTTAGGTGTTCTCTTCATCAACGACTGTCCCTTTTTTCCTCGTGCAGGGCACGAGGAAACAACGTAATAAAGTTTTTTTGGAGGCAAAACTTTGTTGTGTGGGCACGCATCAGGGATTGTCCCTTTCGTGCTTATCACGAGGAGAAAACGGATTGAAGTTTAATATAAATATCAACCAAACCTTGGCAACCAAAACTTGGCAATCAAACCTGCGCCAGTATTTGGTTATGACTAAAAACACTCAAATATTGTTTTTCCGGTCGAGCCTCAATGTTCTTATATTTCTGCGGATCATAGGCTGAAAATATTCTTGTAAATATTCTTAGATTGTTATAGTGTATGACATTTCTGTTTTCGAATATATTTGGCGCCGGCATTCAAGCCTGATATTACGTGCATAACCTCTTCAGGATCGTTTGTGCTAGTGTTGTTTTTGTCGCTTTTTGGCTAGTTTTGCCGTTTAGAATCAGTGTATTTACAAACTTTCAACACAAAATTATATTCTTTTCAAAATCTCAGGTTTGGGTTTATTCTGAAATTTATATTCTTAAAATTTCGCAAATTTCAGCCTCGAAATTCTTATAAAACATATAGTTATAAAGCGTTTTTCGATTGTAGTACTTAAATAAATGGTACAATTGCTGGTTTTCAGTGTCACGCCATTCAAAATAGATCAAAATAAAACTCCAAACCGTTCAATGGATAAAGTTCAGAATCTGGTAAATGGAAGAAGGTAAATATGCAGACTCTCGCCAAGATTCTGGTTACAGCAATATTTCTTATGCAAGATATGCGGATAACTTTTTTACCCAAATTTATAGAGATTTGTATGGAGACGCCTTGCTGGTGCCCATACGGATGGGCACCAACATGAAGGGCCGGAAACCAACAGAAACATCTGTCACTGCGTTTTGCAACAAAAGCGTGAATTTATCCCTCGAGGAACTCTAAAACAGTAAAATAATACTTTGTCTAAGACATGAACTGTTCAGATAACCAAGTTCCCCGAAATAAGTCACTTTTTTAACTATCATGACAGCTCTCTAGGCCGTCATGTGAATGCCGCGTCACGCAAAAGCTTAGAAATTCAAGCGTAGTGTATTACAAAACCAAGAACCCATTCGGAACAGAAATTTGTATGAATATTAGTTTTCAGTTGCTCTTATACATCATTAAAGTAAAATCTCAGGAGGATCAATAGTTTTGTAGTTTGAATTATATTTCACAGACTCCGTTCGAAATATATGAGACAACAAATGGTAGGAATTTCCCAGTTAGTGCTTCAAACCACTTTTTAACGCCATCAGAAGGGCGAACCCCCCTAAAGAAACAATAAAAGGGGCCTGGGTATACCCACAAGGCCCTGGGACCTAGATCTCGTGGTCCCGTGATGCTTCGGTGGCTTTTTTCCTTGTGCTTCAAACCATTCGGTAAGTATTTTGCTTTTGCCCTGCTTTTTTACAAGTTCTAACCGTTTTTTAGGCTTTGCCTCTGTGTTTTTACACAGTAGGTTTCTTTTAGGTGATATTTGTCGCTCTTCGGGATATTTAAAATCGCTGAACATGTCCCATAGAAGACACAAGTCGCGAAAAAGGTATCGCTCTCGGTCGCCATCTTCCCGCCAAAACTCTGTTTCGTCGCCTAACGTACATCATGAAGGGTCCCCGCCGAAACGGCGCAAGGACGAAAACGATTCCCTTCAGAAGATTCTTCAGTCGATTGAACGTCTTTCCAACCGAAGAGACTCGTTTGAGTCCCGTGCAAATCAGCCAGAAACTATTGCAGATACTGATGATGATGCTTTGTCGATTAAGGCTAATGAAACGTCAGGCTTTGGGATTAACAAATATTTGGCGACCGAAGCGTCTTTTAGGGCTGCTACTACACCCGTTGGGCACCCGTAGAGCCTATTAAGGCACCCATAGAGCCTATTCAGGCACCTTTAGCGCCTACTAAGGCACCAACAGAGTCTAGTAAGACATCTGACGAAGCTGAAAACTCAACGAAATCTAGTGAATGATCATGGGCTGTTCGACCCAGTTGCCAAGTCAACCTCCTGGAAACCATCAGCTTCTTTCCCCAAGTTTGGAGAAAATTACATTTTATCTTACCAGCGATCTCTTGTTATTTTGGATGACTGGGCGACTCCTGAAGTGGATGCACTCTCTGCTCTAAAACTCGAGCAACAATTTAAAGTGAAAAAGTTTGTACAAGAAAGGCATAAGGAAATGTTTAATGTTCAGTGTGCTTTCTTAATTACCACGGGCCCACTTTGTGGCCTTCATGATTGTATCGAAAATGACTCAGCTCCACTTTATGAGGAAATTAAAGTAGCTTTTGAACAATGAGTTCTTTGCCTTTTAGGCTCAGCCAATGCTCAACTGTCTATCCTGAAACGACAGAGAGTCCTCGCAGTCATAAACCGTTCGAGGACAAACCTCGCGGAACTACCTCTGCCTAATGCAACATCATGGCTATTTGGAGATGATTTCCCCCTCTTGGCCTCAAAACAGGCCGAGTTGTCAAGGGGTTCCAAAAAAATTGGCAAAGACTACAGGGAAATCCTTTTCTAGATGTAGTAATAGTTCCCAGTCTCAAAGCAGACATCGAGGAGACACCTTTAACAAGTATCAATCCACTGGGTATTCCCACCCTTCTAAATCTCAGTCAAATTACTAAGGGCCTCGTTCAAAAAACGGCTTTTTCGTCCCCCTCCCCAAAAGGGACGTCAGCCAGACTCCCAGAGTGCATGGTGTCTTGGAGAACCGTAACATCGCACCCGCAGATTCTCTCAATTGTTTCAGGTTACAATATAAGTTTCCTCAAAACTCCTTTTCAAAAGTCTCCACCATTTATCCAAACATCGGGTCAGGAGGCACTCCTAATATCCCAGGAAGTGAACGAGTTATTGCAAAAAGGGGCCATACATAAGCCCCCGTTTACCAGAGACAGTTTCTTAACAGCCGCCTGTTTCTTGTATTCAAAAAGGATCTTTGCGTCCGGTTATACGTTCTTTGAACAAGTTCATTGTAAACGAGCATTTCCAGATGGAAAACCTCAGTTGCCTAAAGACGTTGCTTTTACCAGAGATTTTATGACAAATATGTACAGATTTAAAAGATGCTTACTTTTCTGTGTCTGTTCACGAGTCTTCCCGAAAGTTCCTTCGCATCTTTTGGAAGGGAACATGTTACCAGTTCACTGAAGCTCCATTCGGCCTATGTTCAGCCCCCAGAATTTCTACGAAAATTCTAAAACCTGTTGCCCCATTCCTGAGGAGGAAGGCCATTCGAGTCCTTATTTATCTGGACGACTTTCTTCTTTTGGCTGCCACAACGGAGGTAGCTGTGAAAAATACTCAGCTGGTAGTGACTGTCCTTCAGTACCTAGGTTTTAAAATAAACCCCAAGAAATCATTACTGATTCCAACACAAGTGATAACCTTCCCGGGTTTCCAAATCGACTCAATGTGCATGATGATATCACTCCTGGCAGAAAAGGCCAACAAAATTCTAGACTGTTGTCGCCGGCTGCTCGTTTCTCAAAGTATCAAATTGCGAAACCTAGCAAGTTTAATAGGCCTGTTAGAGTCCTCGAGAGCAGCCATTTGGCGAGCTCCACTACACTTTCGTCACTTGCAGTCAGATCTGATAAGAGGCGTACAAATGAACCAGGAGACTTACGACGCTTTGATTGCCCTGTCACCGAGTGCCAAAGTAGAACGTGCTTAGTGGTTGAAACACACTCTCAATGCAAACGGCAATCCCGTGCACCTTCCTCCGCCGGATATGATCGCAACTGACGCATCCAAGAAAGGTTGGGGTGCAAAAGGATGGTCACAAAACAGTCTCTCCAAGACATCAATTATCTAGAGTTAAAGGCGTCCTTTTTTGGCTTTACTGAAAAACCTGTCTCAAAGGTGAGTCTCACGTAACCGTATCTCTCTGGCTAGACAACACTACCGCCATCGCTTACATCAACAACAAAGGGGGTACACGTTCCCCCAACTTATGACTCTGGTCTTAGAGATGTGGGATTGGTGTCGGGAAAGAGACATCCTTTTGATAGCTTCTCACATCCCTGGAAGAGGCAACGTCTCAGCGGACAAGGAGTCCAAAGAATTCAAGGACATGAGCGAGTGGGAGTTGGTCCCAACAATTATTGAGCCTTTTCTGCTGAATTGTCAGACGGATCTGCTTGTGAGTCGTCTAACCAACCAACTCACGGATTACATCAGTTGGAGACCCAACCCTGGAGCCATCTACACAAAGCCTTTACGATAAACTGGGCTCCTCTACGGGGCTATGCCCCCCCTCCCCCCCCCCCCCACCCCACTTCAATCTGATATTCAAAACCCTGACAAAGGTAACAATCGACCAAACGGAAATAATTCTCGTTGCTTCAGTTTGGCAAGCCCAGCCCTGGTGGCTGATTCTGCTGAGACTTCTATATCTCAGCCAGTATTGCTACCGAACGGTTCAACCCTCTTAACGGACCCGACCGACCTGAACCGAGTTCATCCAATGTATCTTCGCCTTCACTTGGCCGTGTTTCACATCTCTACTAACGTTTCCAAGCTGGAGGCATTCCAACAAACGTTGCCGATCTACTCATTGCAGCTACTCGAACCTCCACCTCGTCGTATCACTAGACGGCAAATTGATCATCTTTCGTTATCTATAAGTGACATTCTAATTTTCTTAAAAGAACTCTTTAACGAAGGCTTAGCATACCGATCACTTACCGTCCTTCGCTCTGCTATTTCGTCAACTCATCCAAAGATAGACGGTTTTTTCAATGGGTCAGCATCCTTACGTTACTAGGTTCCTTAAAGGAGCTCCCAATAAACGTCCTCCAAAGCCCAGGTATTCCCATACCTGGAATGCTGATGTTATGATAAAATACATGATTTCTTTGGGGAAAAACAGCACCCTATCACTTAAAGCTATCTCAATGAAGTTAGTCACCCTGTTTGCATTAACCTGTCCTGAACGGATTTCCGCTTTGGCTTCCCTGGATCTCAGACGTTTCAGCGTTCTTCCAGAAGGGGTATTTTTTCAAACTCACCGTCCCTAGAAAAACTGGCAGTGCAGATAAACCAGCGGAAGCATTTTTTGCCCGCTTTGACCAAGGCAAGAGGCTCTGTCCCATAGATTGTTTTAGACAATATCTAAAATCATCCAGGAACGTTCGACCCGTTATCCCGTCTTATCTTCCCGATAAGTTGTTTATTTCATTTAAAAGCCCCCACAAACTGGTCACTTCTACATCGTTGGGGCGTTAGCTACGAACCTTTATGAGTGCAGCAGGAATAGACAGTCACGTTTTTAAAGCTCACTCTGTGCGTGGTGCATCTACGACGGCAGCTGTCAATGCATTTGTCCCGCTGTCGACTATCATGTCAATGGCCGAATGATCTTCTTCAATTTTCAGAACATTTTACTATAAACCCTTGTTTACTTCAGACTTTGCTACTGGGTTCTTATCCTCAAAGTAGATCTACTTGTAAACTCAGCTATTCTGCTGTTGAGTTTTGATTTATATATATAATATGTATATATAATTTAAATGTTTTGTTATGTGGAACCATGGCTGTTTTATTGCTCTTAGTAGCAGCGTTAAAAACTACCATTTGTTGACTCATATATTTCGAACGGAGTCTGTGAAATATAATGAGAATTATACTAGGGCCGCGAAGCGGCCTGAAATTATAATTCAAATTATATGAACAGATGAAGTGAGAAATATATGAGCTTCCCACCCTTCTTCCCTCCCTCCTATGGAGTCTCTCTTTTGCCTGTCTATTCCATGGCGTCAAAAAGCCACCGAAGCATCACCGGACCACGAGGTCTAGGTCCCAGGGCCTTGTGGGTATACCCAGGCCCCTTTTATTGTTTCTTTAGGGGGGTTCGCCCTTCTGATGGCGTTAAAAAGTGGTTTGAAGCACTAACTGGGAATTTCCTACCATTTGTTGTCTCATATATTTCTCACTTCATCTGTTCATATAATTTGAATTATAACTTCAGGCCGCTTCGCGGCCCTAGTATGATTCTCATTTTAGTGACGTCATGTGAAAACTAGCTATATGTTTGAATAACTTCCGGTTTGGGAAGTCTTACGAACTGAATTTGCAGCACACTAAAGGTCTTTTGTCGATTTACACCACAAATGAAGTGTTAATTCAACCCGTTATAAAAACAAGTTTTCTTTTCTAAACACATTGCCGCATTCAAGCAAATTAATGTGTTTACTTGCCGGTCCGCAGACACTTTTTGGGCTCATCACGCGATCGTGACAAACGTAAGTCACGCAATCCTTTTGAACTCGAGTGGTGTCATCGCTCGAAAATCGAGCGAGTGGCACGCAGTTGACAAAAATTACGCTAACTACTAAGTGTACGAAGCTTATAATGTGGGAATGTGGCCTGCACTGCTTGGAGTGTTTTTTGTTCCTAGCTTTGTAGCTCTTCGTAGATCTTTGATGAGTACCGAGCGTAAAACGTGGGAGACGGGTAGGGGGAGGGTGGTCGAGCATGGATAAACGGACGGGGACTGGGAGAGAGGAAGAACGCATTGCGTTTTCGCCTCCCTTACTCCTTCCCCGTTTACGTCTGCAACACAGGTTAGTTACTTTGGAAGATTCAAGCATGGTTATGCCTTATTGTACAGGCAAGTTTGTTTTAGTATGTTATCTTCCTGATATTCATCTTTACCATAATTTTAAGCGAGTTTATATAGTTTTACAGCGATGTTTGCTTATTAAAATAAGCAAACGTCGCCGTAAAGAAAACGTCGGGTCGCTGTAAACTTAACGTAATGTCAATATAGCTGTCTGATAGAATAACTGAGACATCGCCGGTCTTATAATTGGTTTGTACTCCTTGCGTTTTAACATCATTGAACGGAGAAAGCGTGTACAAGCGAAGATGGACGTATGAGACAGACATGCATTGCAACTGAGATTTAAATGGCCTGGCAATCTCTCCGTCAATCCAACGTTACATCGCTTAAAAGTAAACTACGGCAAGAATTCCATGACGTGAGTTTCATTGCCAGACTACGTACTAGCCGCTTGTTTTCTCCCACGAAACATCGTCACAGTGTCTTTCCAGGAAACATGGCGTGACGAGTCAGAAGCATGACGAGCAACAAGGGCTAGTCTGAGGCAAATGTAGGGTTGTTCGTGGCTCGATTTTAATACCAGCCGCTGTTCGGGAAAGGAGCCCGGTGGAAATCGAGTCTAGGTTCGGCGGGAAGCTATAAAAATATGTCCTGAACTGTAATACGAAATCTGACGGTGGCGTTTTGAAAATTTATTTGCGAGCCGTCACGCAACGCTACTCCATTTTAGCGAAACGTGTGGCGAACGATATATCGATAAGTACATAAAATCGAACCTCCACTAATGGCCACCTCTCTACAATGGCCGTTTTTTCATCCCGGCAGACCGGCTCCATACATTCATTCCTATTTTAATCTCTCTATAACGGCCACCTCTCCACAAAGGCAACTTCCACTGCCAAACTAAGGCTAGTTAATCCCCGACTGGTGAACGGTGTATACAAAACCACATTTTTAATGCGAAGTCCGTAGGATGGAGGACTATTAACGTTGGAATATCGCGAAAGGTACTCCAAATAAACGAAATGCTAATGCCTGATCGAAAAGGTTTCTACGAGGCGATAGTTGATTCGGCCTCCGGCATCATCAACTATCACCTCATAGAAATCTCGAGCTCATAATCTAATTGTTAATTAGAAAGTTATTTTGTGATCGTGGTATCCAAACAAACACGACGTCGTGTGTCGTAGTTTTCTACTAGACTGCAAAATTCTGTACTTAGAACCAAAACACAACTTTAGAGAGTCCGAAATGGTAAGGAATAAGCATCAAGTGGACTCGATCGATAGTTACGAGGGCGATAATGAATTAGGAGCAATGATATCGTCCTTCGGGTTCCAAGAAGGTCTGATTGGCCGAATTTATACTAGAGACCAATTATCCGTCCAGACGGATTATCCGTCAGACGGATAGGTCGTCTAACTATAAATCCGAAGACGAATTTTGACGAATATTTTGTCGACATATACGTTACGCGTTACGCGTGTTACACGACGGATGTTTTGGTGTTGAGCCGAGTGGAAGCTTAGCGAGAGATCAAAGACAACATGGCGGCACTCGTAGCGTTGCTGACAAACAAATGGCGAAGAAGAGGATTAGACATGGCGGCATATCAGAGACGAACATCCTCTGTGAAGCGCATGTCCGAGCCTTCTTCAGTGCCAAACGTTCCGGTACTGTAGCCCACCCAACGGTGTAATCACTTCCTCTGTATTGTGGATCAAAGATAACCTCCGCGAAGACGTCCGTGTCTTAATCTGTGCAAGTCAACTTTGTTTTCAGTTCTTTTTCGACGAAGCAGTTGCCTTACTGTACGCCATCCTGAAATAGGCATCCCAGGAAACCCTGCGAAAATATAGAAACCAGTCCCTCTCATGTGGAGACTTCGTCAAAAACCCGTCTACGTTTCCGTCTGGATATAAATTTAGAGACGGATCATCCGTCTAAGACGATTTATCCGTCTGTTAGCACGTCTTGAAGACGTGCTAACAGACGAATCAGTCTCAGACGAAATTTGCTCCATAATTCGTCTTCGTACTGAATTTATACTTAGACGAATTATCCGTCTCAGGCGGATTTTTCGTCTCTGACGGATAATTCGTCTCTAGTATTAATTCGGCCAATCAAAGGTCTTCCTGGATATATGTTAAACAAATCGCGCTACGGAACACTGCGGACAAGTTTAAAATGGACTTTCTCGTCTATGGTATGGAAATATTACTAGGTCAACCGAATGTATCGCTTATTAAATTAGCCTTATCTTCTAGAGGAATTGTTTATTATTAATTATAAACTTTTGCATTCTCAACGATGGGCAACAACACGCATTTGAATAGCAATATAAGTTTGCTTATGAATATCTTGCTTGGGAATATCCAAGTCATTATTTTTCATGAACACGATCTTTATGTCGTTCACCTATTTATTATTATGCAGCGTTATAGTTATTAGCCTTATTGCTGCCGTTAAGTGAAGCTTGCTGACTTCGCACTTTCCGTCCGGAACCGCTCATTTATTATGAAAGGTCACGAAACTTGATCCGTACCGCACGTCGTTAAAATAAGCTTATATATAAAAAAAACAATAATAAATAAATGGTGCTCTCTTTTTCTGTTTGTTTTCTGTTTTATAAAACAGATACTGATATATTTTGATTCTTTTGCGTATTTATACGCTACTAAAAAAAAGCACTCAAAAAATAAAATAAAATAAATCTGTTGCTTCCCTCAAAAACAACAGTGTCATATTACACACCTTCCTCCCCGTAACCAAAGCGATGGCTCCACCTAATATATTTCTGACATTTTGTTGCAGTTCTGCAGCTGACGTTCTAGCATAATTGCTGGCACTGATTATCGTTAGCAAGATGACAGCACACCCTGAAAGCCATCCGTTTTTGCCCGAGAAAGTCATGACTCATGAAATGGCCATTGCTATCGCGCTTGCCGTAATAACTACGGCAGGGAATCTTCTGGTGGTTGTAGCTTTGTACAAGGACCCATTTAGAGAACTACGGACGACTGCCAATTACCTTCTGGTGAACCTTGCAGTAGCTGACCTGATAATGGGCCTTGTAGTTGAGCCTATTTGGGCCCTTCAGTACTGGGTGAAAGAAAATGGTTCAAACAAATCGAACTATTCTATCGCAGTTAATGTGATTCTCGTCTTGGCAGTTGAAGCCTCCAATCTCACAGTGTTGTCTCTCACAATCGAGAGATACATTGTCTTAGAGAGACCTTTGCAGAGAGAAGCGCTTTTTAGCGGTAAAGCCGTGAAGATCTCCATTTTTCTGATATGGTTGACGGCATTAGTGATAAGCTCGTTGATAATTCCCTTTTGGGATCAGCGGGAGTATACTTTGTTTCTATTTGCCGGTATGGGTGTTTTCTTGCTGTTAATCATGCTCGGCTTGTATATCCGCATGTTTATAATCATCCGAAAGTTCAACAAGTCACTTCTCGCACAAGGAGCTCAAGCAGCACTGGTTCAGCCTGGGCAGGCATACATAACAGCTCGCAAAAGGGAACAACAAGTTGCCAAGGCCATCTTTCTATTTTATGGCACGTTTGCATTATGCTGGCTTCCCTCTGTTGTCGTTGAAACTATAAAGTATCGTGAACCTAAAATCGACGAGCACATCTGCCGAGGCCTTATGTTTCTTGGCCTTTTTAATTCTGCCCTCAATCCAGTATTATACACTTTCAGAATGCCAAGCTTCTGGAGGGCAATTAAGAGAATGTTTAATGACTTTAAGGTGGCATGCAGACAGATTTTATAAGGCCAGTATAGACTTGCTAAAAGACTGGCATACTCCAGGCCAAACATGTAGGGGCACTTTATCGTTTGGTAAGAAATTGCCTTTACCTCACCTTCCCCTCCCTCATGCACGCAACACAATGTTTCAACGCGGGTCCGAGAGACCGAGACTCCGGGAAAGAAGGGGGTGGAGGGGGATTGAAAAATTAGAAAACGACCTCGTACTTTTAAGATTATACGTCATTAATTGGTATTTTGCCGGTCATGCGGCCCAAGGACCTTTTAGCCAGGATTGCAGTTAAATAGTAAAAATAGTGTAAGAGGCATTCTTTCGTCAAGTAGTTTCCTTCAAAGTTGATTCCCAAGAAAAGATGTTTTTTTAATTTACAGGATTATAAATTTACTTTGTTGTTTTTTCTTTGTGCTGTGACTCAAAAATAATACCTTTCTTTAATTTGTGCATAAAACCATATGTCATGCATTCCTAATTGCGGTACTCCGGTTGCCTTTTATTCGTCAGATGAACCGCAATTAGTCGATAAAACAATTATTTGCTTTGGAGATGGGAGAAAAACGCTCCAAAATCTTGGCTAAGTAGATGTCTAAACTGGGTAAATTGTGCTTTTACAGTTGGGAGTATCTGGATAATTAACTGGGTTGCAACCCAGGGGGGGGGGGGGGGGGTACGCGGCCCCTAAGGGTATGGTTTTTTAGCCCTTTTGGTCATAAATAGGGCACAATGTTTGCACTCTAGTCTTGATACGGGTTTTCTTTTTTGAGAAGAAGCTACTTTTTCATCATTATCGATAGGACCATCAACAAAAGACCTTCATAAATTATGTTTAGGGCAATTTAACATTGGTCTAAACTAGGAAACTAATTATTAGGCAGGTCTGATACAGGGTATTGATTTGAGGGTTAGGTCACAAATAGGGAATCAAATTTTTGGTCAGGTCATAAATAGGGTAGGGAAAATCGCAGATTTTGGTCATAAATAGGGTAGGAGTTTTGGGAAACGGGCCGCACCCCCTCCCCCAATTTTTCTGGAAGTACCCCTGGGTAGGGCTTTCCACAAGTTGCCCCAGAAAGCCCTCAATTTCGCAAAACGTTGCTCAAAAGTTGCTCAAAAAATGTCAAAAGTTGCTTTTTGTAAAGAAATTTGCTCAAAAGTAGCTCCAAAACAAACAAACAAACCAACAAACAAAATTTGTACGTTGATCAGCTAATAAGTTGAATCTTTGAATACCGCGGTTGCGCCCGCAGTACTATCGGCAGTCAAAACTGACCTACTGAAACGACACGATAATAGCCATTTTCTTCGCAGCTAACAAGAAAGAAGACAATGCTAAAGTTGCGTTGGCCTCTTCTAATAGTTAACTTGAGAATTCCGGGTTTAATTTGACGAAGAATAGCATATTTTGTTCAAAATGACACAACTATTATCCTAACTGGCGACACTCGACGAGCTACAAGCGAGTTGCCATGCCGGACGCCGGCGACCCATTTTTGGCGCCAAATTAGAAGCTTGGAGACAAAAAAATGTTTCATACTTTCCACTTTCTACAATCCGATATGGTTTTTGGGACTGTAAATCCCTTTTCGTGAAAAGCTAATGCCATGTCCAGCGAGAAATGATGCCTGATTTCAATGCCTTTCCTGTTAACTTACATTGGCGTCAGGACAGTAAAGTTTTTCCCGCCTGCTGAATCCTGATTGGTAATTTCAAATTTCCCGCGCGCCAGCCGTATGCAAGGACGTGATTATAGTTTTTGTCAAGGATAGCTATCCTAACTTCGACACAAGCTAGGTGGTGACATTACCTGGCTGCTTAAGGCATGTCATTATAAAAGGACAAAAAGAAAATAAAAAATAATAAACCAAAAGAGGTATTTTACAAAGAGAACAAAAGATGCAGAGACAGTATGCGCTCAACAAAAAACAGCAGGCTAATCCAAATTTAGCTAAATGTTAATTCTCGCGGCGTACTACCCCGGTAAGTATTAACGTCAAGTTGATTTATATGAAAACCGTTTTAGGTTTTCCCAGAGCTCTAAATACTAGAGCAAAGGCTTACACTGGAAACCCCACTTCCTTACGCCACCTTACTATTCAGTCTCCTGACACCGTTATGAACAGAGGCAATTCGTCCGCCCGCTCAGGACAAAAGCTTAATCTTTTCAGGTTAATTCCTTGATTACCGATACATGGGCTGCTGCTTGGCAGAGAGAGTGAGAGTGTATATAACATAGTTTACCAAATTTTAAATAAAAGTAAAGAATGAGTTTGAGTTCTGCCGTTCATAGCTGATTTTAGCTTTCACAACGTTTAAGATAGATGGCAGCATTAAAAATGCCGAGTACCAACTGGAATCCTGTCCGGTATCACTGCTTATCTAAATGCAAGAAAAAGGCTGGTTTTCAGTACGCACGGACCATTCCCAAAATTATTGTTAATCGAGGAATTTAGTACCCCATATCACGTGGCATTTTGTGTCGACGCTTTCTCTTTTAATTTTAGCTTTTGCCCAAGATGATGACTTGTCACTTGTTCAAGCTAGTGTTCACTGCAGTACAAATTAAAAATTAACGAAATGAAAATTGGCCTGCTCTCAGCCAATCACAATGAAGTGATTTTCTCCGTCATATAATAATTCATTTAAACTCTATTTTATAAGAATATTGTTTTCCGGCTGAGGCTTAATATTCTTAAGGCTAAAAATGTTCTTGAAAACATCTTGAAGAAACCATAATCTGTTATTGACAATGTTTAAGCAGTATCCTTTTTTTTTATTAATCACCAAAAAATCCCAAAATTGTTTTGAACTGCCAGTGAGGAAGAATACTGATGAGCTCTAAACTTGAACCCACGATATGGTCTCGTGATACTGGGCAGCGGAAACGTTGTTTTGACAGGTGTCAAATGACCATAGCATTGATGTCCAAAATGAAATATATTGATTTAGAAAACAGCCCTAAGAGAATACGCTCGCTGATTGGTTAAAAATCGTGTTTTCATTAAACAACTAGATTATTCGCTTTCGATTTCTATCACGTGATAGTCGACGAGGGTGCAGCCCGAATCAACTATCACGCATAGAAATTGACAGTGAATGATCTAATTGTTTTAGTATGAATCTACTACTCGTTCAAACTTTATCTAAATCTTCTTCACAGGCACTTCGAAAACGCCAAAAAGGGGCCGTTATTTTGTTAACAAGGACACAATGCTACGCTACTCACCAGAGTAGCGTAACCAGAGAACGACATTCGTGATAGACTGCTGGTAGATTTATACTAATACTCGCTAGAAACACAGAAGTAGGAAGAGCTGTTGACGTAATGATGGCGTATACAATTTACATTTTGATGATCAGAGTAAACAAGTTGTTTTCCTTTTTTTTCGTTGCGGTGATTTCTAAAAGAAATAGAAAACATGTTCTCCGTCTTTCTGTCGAGTTAAAGGAACACTCGTGAAAGTTTGGGAGAACTCGAAAAAGCTGTGGAAACACTCGCCTGCGGCGCGTGTTCCCACAGCATTTCTCGTTTTCCCAAACTTCCACTCGGGTTTCTCTAACTCGGTAGAAACATGGTACATGTTTTCTATTTCTTAAATAAACAAAGATTGCATGTTTCTGCCAACCTTTTACCTGGAGTATGGCCGCCATGTTGCGCAACTCCGTCGTCGTCGTCGTGCGCACGCCCCACCGTGCGTACGATGTCTACCGCTCAAGCGGATCAAATGCTATTCTTGGGCCCGGTCTTATGCCCTTCATATCCCGGTCTCTGTGACACTCCTTCTTAAGTTTGAAACGGTTCAACTGAATCTTATGATTTGTAGAAAACTTCTAATTTCTGTCCCGTTTTGTTTTCTAGCAGCGACGTTTCTGAACATGACTTGGTGCGCTACTGAAGCAGAAATGACTAAATGCAGAGAGATGACGCAAACATTTGAAAAACTTGTTGCAAAGTTTCCAGTTAACTTTAAATTCTATCAAATTGACAGTCTTAACGCAGAATGCAAATTTGGTGTGAACAACGTTTATAACATCCATAAGATCGGGAAAGGAGAAGCTGACCAAGTGACAATGGATGGTGGACGTACGTTCACTGCTAGTATGGCGTCCATCGAGAAAATAACAGTAAACTGACCCACGCACTGTCCCGATCAAAGTAGTATTGGGTTTGGCAAAACAGTTATAACACCTACAATGAGAGACATCTGTACCAGGTCATGTGAGCATAAGAACCTGGTAAACGAGAGTGAAGCACACTGAGCAATGTGGAACACTCCTTTAGACATAATTTTGATGCTTGTCATGTAGCAATGACTTTTTATCAAGTTCCAGCTGATAAACCTGTACTGTATACTCTTCACGTGAGTCGTTGGAAGTTCTATTACACAACTCTTTATACAACTGTATGCTAACAGCCACTTGAAGATTAATATTGAATCCAGAAACAAACATGGATGCACTCTTCTATCCAGAAATTATTGCGCAAACTCACTGGAAAATTTGAACCATTTACAGACTTTACGAAAGTTCGTTAAATCTCTGTAAAATGTCAACATTTCCTTTGTAAATTACAATGTCTGTAAATTTGCACACTTACAGAGATTTTGTCATCTCTATAAAAAGTCTGTAGATTGTGGTAAATGTTTCGCTTTCAGATCGCATAAAATGTCCACGAAATGTAGCTATTTTTCTTGTAAATGTTTTGTAAAATTTAGAGATTTTATGGCATTTAAAGAAATCTCTGTAAAATGTCCACATTTTCTCTGTAAAAAGGGCAGGAGAGAAAATCTCTGTACAATTGAAAACATAAAATCTCCAGAATATATCTGTAAAATTTGAGTTAAAATAATATCATAAAATGTTACTAAAATCTACACAAATAAACTACACACAATGTCACACAAAAGTACGCATAATGTCTGTAAAATGTAAGCATTTTATTAGTATAAATCTCTGCAAAACATCCACATTTTCTCTGTAAAATCAGCCTGTACAAAAGGAACGAGTGCGAAAGCTGTAAGACATAATCTCAATAAAATCTCTGTAAAAAGCGAACTGAATATTGCGTAAAATCTTGGCATAATGTAGACAAATAAACTACACAGCAGGTCAAACAAAAGTACACATAATGTCTGTAAAATCAACATGTAACATAGCAAGGTATTGAGAACCAGAACATTATCTTATTACACTTCTTACAAAGAGAGCTTTGTAAACAGCAAAATAAGGATTGTGGCAGATTTACACAATAACAAATAAATTCTGAAGTTCAAAGTTATGCAACCAACAATTGAGATTTACGCTGCACATATCAAAATTATGACACACAAATGAAAGGACCTTGGGAAAGAAGATAGAAACACAAACAAACTGGATCAAGCTGGTGGCGTGACCTTTTGAGCTCTCAGAAAATTCTGGTTTCCTTCGATATTCCTAGGATAATTGACAGAAGTGTAATTTGGTAATATCTTTCCATCAATGAAGGTACATTAGAGCGGTTTTCAATTGAGTGTTGTAAAACCAAAAGACAACTAATTACTTACCAATTAGACTATACGACCAATCTCATTCACCATAGTTAAACCAAAGCCAAATCCAAAGGTATTCTTTGATTACTTAATTTGACACTCAATTGAAAACTGCTCTAAAGAAATAATATATTAAACTAATAAGTCTTGATGTTCATTTTTTTACGCTACTATACAAACAACAATTACTAATACTACTATTTTAATACTACAGTATTAGTAATAGCTGAATTAAAACACTCTCTCAAGATATATGTATCATAGCAATAAGAAAAATTCAATCTGCAATATCAGCGATCAATAATACTGTCAAAGCTCTCCCTGCAGCCATTTTAAGAATTCAAAAAAAGAGCTCCCATATACAAAAAGCCTAGGGCATGTAAATGTTCATTTGTGGTATTCCCAGCAGTTGTAAATATCCTAAAAATAATTGCGTTTGATACATGGAAGAGAGTCTAGGATTAACAGGTAAGGTAACTACATGTACAAGTTTCAGATTGAAACCTGCAAATCTCTCATTTGAACGATGAAAATATTGCACACTCCTTTAATGGCTACTTGCAAGAGCTTCAAAATAATTTATAAACAATTAGATTAGCTGGTACTTCCCAAAGGTGCTCATGGTTGCTAAGGGAGAAGATCCTTTTAATTGCAGGTTTTGTGTGACAATTCAGAAGGGGGTCAAAATAGTGGTTGTAACTACCTGTAGGTCAGAAACAGATGCAAAACATGTTTGCATAACTGTAAAATACACTTTAACCTCTCACTACGGACACCTCCACAATAAGGACAGCTTATTTGGTCCTAGCAAAATCAGAGTTATTATAATCTGTACCTCTATAATATGACCACCTCCATAATATGGACACTCAGCCCTGGCCCTTTGTTCTCCATTTTTAGGAAGGTCCACTATAAATTGAAAATGCTTCCAGATTGTACATATGTACAGTGCATAAAATCAACTAAGATGTAAAAAATTAATTTGGCTGAATATTTTGTGTCATCTGGTTGACTCAAATGGAGCTTTCTTAATGCTTAACCATTTGTTAAATGATTTATTCCTAACTATTCATATATAGTGTTATCAAATAAAATTAGTTGATCTTGGCAGTGCTATATACACATACATAATTGTAATATACATTTATAACAATGTAATAGCCTCCTGAAGCTTGATAGTATTTCCACATTTCTTGTAATGTTATTTTTTCTATTCTGCATGTGAAAGAAAGAAAGAAAACAGTGTAAACATTCGTAACAAAACAAGATGCATGTAAATCACAACCACAAGTGCATGTACTGTCAAACTGCTCAACAGTGCAGATGGCCAGTCTAATAATCCATTAAATTTTCTAAATCAGTATGGAAGACCAAATGTATATGTATAGTACTTTATTTACAATATTTAGTTGTCTAGGTAATTGCTGAATATCTTGCATATGAACATCAAGGAGCAAGGTACATTTTAATTAACAGCAATACCATCATATTGGTTTGGCTGAGGGATACAATTAAGTGACCTCACAGATCATCTTTCAAATTATTCTCACATTGCAATAATATTGATTCTTACTTATGATCAATTAGTAAGGAGAGATCTACATTTCAAGAATAGATGACACCATCAACATTTTTTTCTGGGTTTCTTTATTACATAAAACAGATAGATTCCGTGTTGCCATGCATCTGTTCAGTAATTGATCACACAAGACATGACAAAATGTAGTAAGAACATCAGTGACATACTCGGCTATCACCTTGTGAGCCACTTTTTTGTACTTTCACATTTTGGTGTGATCAATTGCTGAACAGACGCGCAGCAACTACAATTTGACCCCTATTAGACAGCCACCCTACGGGAAACGGGTAGTTCCCGCTTAAAGGGAGCTGGCCGCTTAATAGAGGTAAAAACAATAGAAAAGCCCTCATCAGGACTTTGATAACTGGCCGCCTAATGGGGGTGGCCGTTTAATAGGCGGCTGCATAATATAAGTTCGACTGTATTTGTTAACTTGACATACAGTCGAACCTCCCGTATACGAATACCCAAAATTTGAAGCCTAGGTGGTTGCTTGCAGGAGGTTTACGAGAGCTTAGACCATACTGGGTCAACATTTTGCCTCATTAGCTTAATATTGGTAACAGCAAGGACTTACATACATGTACCCCGTGCGCCAATGCCCATCTAAAAAAAATGGTAAAGGTAAAGTCTGCATGCGAGCCGAATGGTCCATCAGGCCGGAGCTTATCCCGGTTTCTGTAGCACGAATCGACTAGGAGTATTTCTACTCCCCCCTGGTTGGGATGCTAGTCCATCGCAGGGTTACTCCCAGCATTAAGTTCGCCGGTACCCATTTATACACCTGGGTGGAGAGAGGCACTGTGAGAGTAAAGTGTCTTGCCCAAGAACACAACAAAATGTCCCCGGCCAGGGCTCGAACCCGGACCGTTCTATCCGGAGACGAGCGCACTAACCATGAGGCCATCGCGCCTCCCACAATGCCCATCTAAACCCAGGTAATTTTACCAGCCACAAAAATATCTAATCTTTTAAAAGTATTTATTCAGAGTAAAATAGTTCACTTCTGATAAACTACCTTCTGTTCATGTACATGTACAAGGGTTGATCAGAATAACACCTTATTATCCATTTTTTTCTCTGTTATCTGTCAAGTCGTTGCTTACAGGAGGTTAAAACCGCAAGATTTCAAACTTTTAGCTCTAAAAGTGGTCGCCGTCACTTACGAGTGGTGGTCACTCACAATAGGTTTTAAATGTAGTGATTTGACATGGAAACTTTTTGTATTTTGAAAAACCAGTCGCTTACGAGAGGTGGCCACAACCGGGGATTAAAATCCCTACTCAATCTCGATTGAATTACTGCACACAATACGCATGAGAAACAACTTTGTCAAAATATCAGGGATCAACGGACATGTTGATATGGGTCCTGCCTATGAATTGTTGCTATCTGACAGGCAGAAAGTGCAGAACAGGAGTTGAGGTGGCATATTTCCATCCAATGGAGAAGTCCATTGATTTTATCTTGAGCTCTTCCTTCTCTCGTTTTGCAGTTTGTAGCTTATCGATAGTATAGACAACCACGAAATATAAACAACTGTATACAGTTTAAAAAGACGAGGGAACAGAGTTCTAAAGTTGAAGTCTTCGACACTGAAACGTATCAATGGCATCTGTCGAAGAGTGACAGACTGACGTATGTCCAGTACAAGGTACAAGGCAGGCACTGCGCAGGGGGAGGGGCTGGAAGGGCTTTCGCCCCCACTTTTCACGAGATTTAAATTATGTCATTCGCGATTTAGTCTCAGATATTCGATTTAGTCTCAGATATTCGTGGTGGTTTATCATATGACAAATACATAGATATCAGAAGCAAGGAGCAATTAAAATTATTATTAAAGTTATTTTTACGTTTGTTGGTTTTAGATTCATTTCCAGCCATTTCAGTGGACTTCAAATCAATTTTCGCATTTAAGCGCCCCACTCAAAAACCCACTGCGCGGAAAAGGGCGCACATAAACTAAAACTTTAAAATTTATCATCCGCTTATTTTCAAGCTATTGAAATACGAAATATATATTTTTAAAAATGTTTTGGACCCGCGACAATTTTCTAAACCCGCGACAATTTACCCGCGACCCGCGACACGCGCTGATTAGATTATCTCGATGGTAGCCTGCGAACAGGCTCCCAGCGAGGGCGGGAAAAATATCCGGCGAGCGAAGCGAGCCGTTTAGTGTGAAATAAAGAATTCGCGAGCCGTTTACCGCTTTCGGCTTGCCCCACTCGTCCTAGATCACAAAAGCCACATTCGGCTAGCTCGCACTAAACCCAACTGGGAGCCTGTTCGCAATCTCGGTGGTCGATGTATTTAAAAACTTAATCAATCTTCCACAGCTTTTACCTGTAGAGTGTGAATGGCAAACTTAACAAAAAGGTCGTTCTGGTATACCAGGATCTGGTATACCCTCTGATTGGTTCATTTTGACAGGATATGTCAACATTCGAGCGTTACCTACGCAAATGAGAAATGCGATATGGCAGTCAGTGTAAAATGGGATTGACGGGCCTGCAAGGCTAATACGGTCCGTGACATTTGTACATTTACCGTTCTCTTCTCGGTCTCTTCTCGGTCTCTCGACCTTTCTTTCTTTCAAGCGTGTTTATGAAGGGCATTTCATGTTGTGTTATTAGGGCCCGGCTGTTTGATTAGTTTCTTCTTTTCACGGATATCATATTTATCATTTTGAATCATTTATCTTCGACCGATTTTTCTTCGGAGACTGCGGTAGCTTCACTTCGAGTAAGAACGCCTTGATTTGCCGGTCGATACCTGTCGAGTTTTAGCACCTTTCGCTCGCGCAAGGAGTATCTCCAGTCGACGATCTAGCTTTCGTTTGTCGTTTTGGCAAGAATTATTTCTCAACACATCTGCTGCGGACAACTAAAAAGCACAAGCCGGCGGTCCTGTTACGGGTTCCTGTAGGCGGTCTATAAGTGGGCGGAAGAAGCTTTTCTTAAGTTTGTCCAAGGGCGTTTTTTCCCTTTCTCTCGCCGCGTTGCTCCCCTATTTTTTCACTCGCCGTTCTTTGCGATGCCCCCAACTGACCAGAGTTTGGTCCGCTCAGATTTGTGGTTAATCGATGGCACATGGCTTCGGAATTTTAAGGAAGAGAAATTACATAGTCCCTGGGCCAAAATATGCTTTCTTTTTGATGACCCGAGTATGTCAATTTTTAGAGATTTTATGGTGCCCCGAGTATGTCAATTTACAGAGATTTTACGGTGCCCCGAGTATGTCAATTTACAGAGATTTTACGGTGCCCCGAGTATGTCAATTTACAGACATTTTATGGTGCCCTGAGTATGTTAATTTACAGACATTTTGCAGAGATTTTATGGTGCCCCGAGTATGTCAATTTACAGAGATTTTATGGTGCCAGAGTATGTCAATTTACAGCGATTTTGCAGAGATTTTACGGTGCCCCGAATATGTCAATTTTGACATTATCTTTTGGCTGGCGCGCAAAGAGGACGTCGAGGAAGACAAAACAATAGCCCATTGAAATTTTTTATGATTTCTGTGATACTCTTAGAAATAGGAAAACATACGTGATTTTCATCTAAGCCTCTTTCAAATGGTAGGTGAATGACGGGATATTACAGTTGTCACAAAGCTGATAAGTAATGGTAATAGGACTGAGTGGAGTCCAATTCGATCTGTTATCATAAGAGTGATAATAAAATCGGACGACCGCACAGCGGGAGTCCGATTTGTTTATCACGAGTATGATTACAGACCGAATTGGACAACACTAAGTTTTATTACCAATTAATCATAAAAATTACAATTTCTGAGAAAAGAAGAATAACCAAGTTATGAAGGTAGGGGAAAAATTGCATTAAAATACCTACAAAGGAGATGTAAAAATTCTAAGGCCACCGCGCCTCCTACCGGCAAGTAGGCGCCAAAAACACCAAAGCAAGCGCGCACACGCACGCACGTAACTACAACTTTGAATGTGATTGGTTGATTTAAACTACAACTTTGAATGTGATTGGCTTATTGAACTGTCCGATAACAAACTGTCCAATAACAAACTGTCCGATAACAATTTGGCAAGTGAATTAGTGGAAAATAGGAGTTTTTTAAACCAATCACAATCGAGGAAATTGTAATTTTTATGATTAAAAATTTTAAGAGTTTATGTGGTCTTGGGGGACGCTGTCTCAACATTAGCGATGTTTGAATGGATTTTGAACCATGTTTCAAGGTCTATAACTTGGTCTTTGTTAACCCTAAAAGCATCAAACTTGGTCAAATGACTACTCTATACGTGATCTTTCACGTGGAGGTGTCAGTTTATCGATTGGTTAAAATTTAAAACTCGCCCTTGTTCCCTGCGCAATTGTGAAATGGCCCATGGCCCATCAGAACGATGTATGCAAACCGTTAAGCCTGGTGGTGCGTTTTAGTTTAAGCAAAGCCTCCACATTATTATCATCATCATCACCAGTCCTCATCGCGCCATCGGACGCATAAGGCCTACTGTACATTGTTACATATCTCTTTTGAGTCTTTCTCGTCGGGGCGCATTATCATTTCTGGAAGTTGTGTTTGCGATTCCAAGGTCTGACGGGCCTTAAAAATGATACTTTTAAAGCTATTTTGTCGTCTCTCTTCAAACTGTCCTTTTCATTTATCTATGCTAGAAATCTTTGGCTGATCAGCCTCTCATTTCAGTCTCACCTGGATGAATGACATCTATGTCCGTCACCTAGCCCTTCCCCGATTATGCTAGCATTTTTTTAATCATCATTTAGCATTACTTTGGTCTAGATTTCAGCACTCAAAAGATTTTACATGCTAAATTTTAGAATTCAAAAGCATTGTGATGATTTGCTTTTGTGTTTGAGAAAAGGATTTCGATTCTGTAACTGTAACTATGAACTGAGTGCACTTGAACTGACTCGAAAAGTTTGGACCTAACTGGTCGGCGGTTAACTTTCAGAGGCCGTTCACACGCTTGCTCAAACGAGATGGCGGCGGCCAGTGCCACGCCATCTTCTCGTAACTTGCAGCTCATAGAAGGAAATTTTGTATCAGAAGTTTTATAAACGAACAATTCAGTTGATCATAAGCACACATGATGCCTGAGTTTGTACGTTTTACTTGAAATAAAACAGCGCATTTTCTGGAACCAAAGTAGCATTATTTTGAAAATCGAGCATAATTTGAGCATTTTGGAGTAAAACGGGAATTGCTAGGAGCATGAAATGCCAGTTTTACTGGCATAATCGGAAAAGGCCCACCGCCACCAGCTCTAGCTAGAGACTATGATCTCTGTTTATTTTTTATTTTCATAGATAGCCCTAACTTCTTTGCGAACCCCCTCCCCCCCCCCCGCCCCCTTTGTGACCAGCCCAAACAGGCTCAATAGCTCAATGTTCAAATTTTTATAAGATAATGGTAGCGATTACGAGTAATATTTGGGGGTATTTCAATTTGCCATAGCGCAACACAAGTCACCACTATCTTCGTAGAGTTGCCCACAAGCTGTAATAAATAGCCAAAACTCGCACTCCAAAATAGACTTGTTTAACTGAACAGGTCGACAAAACAGTATTACCGGCTTTAAGCAAACAATTGTGGTACTATGTGTTTAAGTGATCAGTTTTGAAAATAATCTTTTTCAGGAACGATCAGCTTCAAATGGAAGCGAAACTGAAAGCAGAACGATTTTATTCCAAACATTATGCCATTCACTGCCTCGAAACTACACTATGTTTTGAAACTACGTCACGAAAGGCTTCAAAAGTTCAACCTTCCTTCTTTTTTAAAGCTCATCAGATGTTTTTAAAGTGAAATGGAGGCTGTGTTTATTATTGTTCAAATATCTTTTGCAACACGCAGGATCTTGGAAAGTGGGCAGGGTCACTCGAATATTCCCCAGTTTCAGCAGGGGCATGTTATGGACGTTCGCGCTAATTGTTTCTGCGCAACCTTATTACGCGCGCAAATTCACACGCCACGTCATGCACGAGAACGCGCGCTGAGCAATAAAATGAACAAAAATGGGGCAAATGGGCATTGCTATAGCTTTTCCTGGATTTAACGATCTTGGACGTTCGGTGAACCACATTTTCCCATCTTTTTATCAATCATTTTCTTTACCGATTTTGTACGTTTAGCAAAAAAAATGAAGAAAAT